>NC_142115.1:4525000-4792500 GCF_056152115.1 Neolamprologus brichardi | reverse complement strand
TTTTGGGTGTTGTCTGTTGTTTAAAAGTATTATAAATTTTGTTAGAACGGTGGTTGGAGTCCACTAAGAGGCGCATAGCCCGGAGGTTACGCTCCCTCCTGGCCGCGGACGCGCGACCTTGACCTGTCGGCGAACAGGGTTAGTTCAGTTGGCTTGACTGTGGGGTACAGGGCATCCTGGAACAAGCTAGGAGTTAGAGTCTCCTTATCTGCGCTTTTTTGGGCACTGTAAATTGACTTAGGGATTTTAGAGATGAGGCCAGATACAGTTAGAGTCTGATACTGGTTAATTGATTACAAAAAAGTTGGACTTTCTTCGGTTGGACCCGTTAACTTAAATTTGTCAAAATTGTGTAGGCGCTAAAACTTTCAGGCCTGAGAGTGATTGTAAATATAAGACGTCTTTGTAAAATAACATAGAGAGTTGAGTGTGAAACGAGGCTGTGTGTGTGACGACAGTGCGCTGCGAGCTATTTTTAGATAGTGTGTGAACATGCAAATGAGGTGGCTGCTGTGAAGCCCACAGAGGACTTCCTGTTTAGCGTGTTATTGAGTTTTATAAGTATAATTTGCAAATAATGATACATGCCTGTAATTAAAACGCTGATTTTGCTGATTAGAATATTACAAATAAAGTTTTGAATGACTACGGTGAATGTTTAATGTTTGGCTGAGTTTTGATATGGGAGAGACGGCTTCGCAGCTGTTGGGGGTAAGTGACCGGAAACTTGCATGCCCATAAAAGGCAACTGCCTGACTGTGTGAACTATGCACCAAGAGAGAGAGTAAAATCTAGGTGGATGAATTAAATGGATGTTGTAAGAAAAATAGTAAATGAATGTTTTAGTCTCTTAATACAGGTGGATTTCTCTCAACCAGGAGACCTGAGTACAGCAGCAAAAGGATAGATTAATAAAATTGGGACGACACACATGCCAAGCTCTGGCTCAAAATTTTACAGGTTGACCTATCACTTTGTCCCCACCCGAAAAAGAAGCTTAAAGGACATCTTCTCCTCCAGTTATCGGTTACCATCACTGGAAATTTTCAGGCAAGTTTTTCACTGAATTGTTTTTGGCACCATGTGTCCCTGAATCTCACAAGCAAGCTCTAATTCCTGGCTGAAGACATGGAATGCTGTTATTTAAGGTGGGAAATCAAAATTTGGGAAACAAAATTAAAAACATACACAATTAGAGAAATGCCTTGTTTGAGAAAAAAAGTTAAAATATCCCACCCACAAACGCACATACACGCAATGAAGAAACAGCTTACATTCATGAACACGTGAAGATTTTCCAGCAAGTTTAAAGCAGCGAAACTTAACATACACCTGATGTTAAATGATAAAGTCTATCCACTACTAACAATTAAACTCTCTGGGTTGCAGGACAACAACTTGACTTCAAAAAGACAGACACTGGTAAATCACAAACCAGTGATGAAACAACAAATTTAGTGGTTAAAAGAGTCAAATTGTGACATGTTTTCCTCTGATTGATTAATATAAGTGATTACTGAATGAAATAAAATTCCTTTTTTGAATTATTAAACATGATCTTAAGAATTTTAACGTGTACCTGTGTTGTCCTGTCAACTTGGTGGGTTATGAGTTGATTATATAGTGAGAAAAAACAAAAAAAGGGGGGGAGAAGGCTGACACAGGGCCTGGCCCCTCTCTGAATAACATAGCCAAAACAACATTATTTTCAAACAACATCATTTTCCTGTTCGTCTGTTTTTGTTTTGTTTTTGTTTTTTCTCTTTATGCTTAATACAGGCTGCTTTGTCGGCCCGGAAAGCCGAGGCTGACCTGGACTCCTGCTCTCCCCTCTACCATCTTTGCTCTCCCCTCTACCATCTTTGATGTGACCCTGACCAAATGCTACAGCAGCTGGACCCACAACAACAGCCTGAGAATGTCAACAGTCCTGCAGGAAAAAGATCTCATGCAGCGGAGACGGAGAACGTTAAATCCAAGGCCCGTTTCACTACACGGGGGAGATTTCCAGACAGCTTCAGCTGACAGAGCTGTGACGAGACGCCTATTAAGCCCGGATGAAAAGTGAGGCCGAGCAAAAGAATGCTGACCTTAACAACTCTGCATTAAAACTGTGCAGGACAGTGACGGACCAACACGGAGGATCGGGCAGCAAAAAGGGCGTGCCAGAGACACGAGGAGTAACTGAGGTCAGAAGGCACCTCAGATTGGACAAAAGCAGCAGAAGAACATAAGCTGAAGGCACAGGTGTCGGGGCTCAGCCAGGAGCTGACCTCTGAGAAGAGCCGAACAGCAGAGCTGCAGAAGGCCGTGGAGCAAAGCAAGGAAAACATCAATAAACTTCAATCTGACGTGTACGGAAAAGACTCTGAGGTTTCTGCCCTCAGTGAGAGCTCAAGACATCAGAGCAGAAACTGAGCATGGCTCAGGAGGAGCTGGCTGCTAATCGAACCCATCAGTCAGGCTTAGAGTCCCAGATACAGGACTTGAAATCAGCCCGGAGCTTGCTGGAGCAGGAGGTTGCCAAACCTGACAAGAAGCTCCAACACAGGAGCAAACCCTGAAGGACCTACAGAAGCAAAAAGGGTCAAGTTAAGGAGGAGCTGGACAAGGAGAAGATGCAGGACACTGGAGAAAAGGACTGCCTCAATTGGGGCCAGAACCAGTATGGAGAGAACTTTGGGCAGCAGCACCAATGGACCCAAACGGACTGAAAAGGAGGAGAGCAGGACCCCAGAGCACGCTTCAGGCCATGGTTTACCCAGAACACCAGAACAGGAAAGTGATGAACACAAACACACACACACACAAACACACACATTTACATACACTGACTCAGAATCAAGAGAAACACACACATATGAACACATATGCACTTGTTGATTGACTGAGAAATGACACACACACATGCACACAAATCAAAATGCTGATTCAATTCACTGAGAAGTGATCCACACACACACTCACATACACACATACACATACACATGTTTGTGCAATGAAGAGTGATACACACACGCTGCTGCAATGAAGAATGCTTTACTAACAAATGCTATGCTGATACGCAAAATGCTGCACACAAACGTCCAAATACAGAATTTGTTACAACAACAAGAAGCCATTGATTGTTAATTGGTTAAATGCATTTCATGACACCCAGAGGGCATTTGTGTAGATTTAGGGGACAGGGTCTGGAGCAGTTTGGTTATGAAAACAATGTCTGTGAGTGATGTCTGTTTATGGCTCAAGGCCTCAACTGAATTGTTTACTGTGCTTCACACAGCCTGATAAGGAGCAGTGGTACAGAGTGAAAATTATGAATTAACGGTGTGAGCCTTATTTCGGAGCGCCACATTTTTGTGATTGAGATTTAATTGAAGGAGGAACACACTGAAAAAAAAAAAAAAAAGAAGAAAAGGGGGCCAGCCCTTGGATTTATGTAAGCATCCCACATGTATTTAACACAATTGCCTCAGGCTTTAAAGATCTGTATAAAATTCAACAGGAAATCATAGCTTCCCTGTATTTCCTACATTGTTGGCATGGTGGTGAGTGCTGTTGCTCCACAGTAAGAAGGTCCTGGGTGCAAGTCCACAGTCTGGTTAGTTTGCAGTAGTCTCTCTCTGGGTATTCTGGTTTCCTGCCACAGTGAAAAGTCATGCAGCTGTTAGAGCTAGGTTAATTGATGATTCTAAATTATCCGTGAATGTAAGTGTAAATGGTTGTTTGTTTCTAGGTGATAGACTGGTGACCTGTTCGGGGTGCACCCTGCCTGGTAACGTATCACTTTAGAGTTATTTCCCAGCCCTCGTGCAATTAGGATAAAGATAGGAGGATGGTAGTTGGTGTAGACCCATTCAATTTTTATGGTAATCAGAATTTAGACTTTGTTGAACCGTAGGCAATATGAAGACAACATGTAGTATTTAAGGGACCGAGTAGAATTTGGATAAAAGTTATTGAATAGTGTTGAAAAAAAATGACAGAATTGTGAAGGATTAAAATATTCCAGGAGCTTAACTTACTCCATCTGAACATGTCTTAATCATGTAATATGAACTCAAAATGCACAGGTTTACTGAATATGAAAAGGTTGTGTTGATTTAACTCAGTTGTTTAAGTTTCTACCAAAGCAAAACATTTGTGTGCAACTAGTGTCCACTATTGACTGAAGTAAGTCCAACATGTTTTTGTCAGTGCAAAAAGAAGTTACGGTACCTGTATGCTTACACAATATTGTCCCGGGACGGAGAAAAACTTTCTGGTGAAGTTTTGGTTGATTTTGGGTTTTGCTTAACACTAGGTTGATTTTATCAGTGAGGTTTGGATTGTTTTCTTTCTCTAAGAGAGAGAAAGATGGTTTTATGCTTGGACATGTTTCCAACGGGCCCCAGTATTTGTTATTATATGAGTATTTTATTGGTTACGTTTGTCTTTGCTTTTGTTACAGTGCACTGAAATAAGAACATCTGAGAGGAGTGATCCACCGGTGGTGATATTTTGGTATTTTGTGAGTTCCTGATTTAACAAATCAGCTCTTTAATCCAGGCCTGAGAGATTGAACTTTAAAGCGCTATAAAACATGATTACTAGAAACAGTTGCAAAGTATTTTTCTCCATGATTATAATGGGCTCTGGAGAGATTCACTTATATGGGACATTGATCACATGAGAAGTCCTGAGCCTAAAAGGATTGCAGCGAGTCAATCCAGTCAAAAAACAAGGAACTGTTTTCCTTTAAAATGATGACGTCATCTTGCTGGTGATGGAGCCTCGAATAGGTTGCGTGTGAGACTCCATTATCAGCAATATCTGGTATGAATGTGTGTGAATGTATGCATGTGACTGGACTGTGATGGACTGACGACTAAATGTTTAAACTGACTTGACACTGAGACAAAAACGATACCGACTTTAGGATTAGTACATGTCTACAAACAATTCACCCAGCTTGTAAAAGAAGGGTGGATGTTTTGTCTCGCTTTGTTTTGTTTTTGCAGGAGTAGGAGGACAGAGACTAAGGGGGGAGGCTGTAGCTTCACATGAGTGTGAACTGCAGACTTAACCCTTTGGTTGCTAATTTTGAGCTACTGATGTTTCCATCAAGAAAATTGTGTTTTATTAGCTGTGTTTCGATTAATGCAGCACATTATATTGTTGGGAATGTTAAATGCTAAAGTGAAGAGAAGCTTTGATTTCACTCATGACTGAACGTGTTATTATTAACCATAGCAGGCCACTGTAAAAAGTCAATCAATTTTGATAGAAAAAGCAAGAAAAAACTCTATTGATACCTACACAGCAAATCCAGCATGTCCAAATTAACACTGTCAGATTTGATTTCAACACTTTTAAAGTGTCTATATGGGTCCACACCAGAGAGTGTTGATTTGACTCTTTTTGGAGAGTTGGTACGTTAACTCTGATTTAGTGTTAAACACCAAATCTCTCTGGAGTTGATAATTTGGCACTTGGTGTTAAGAGTTTATATATTAACTCTCAAAGAGTATTTTAGTTTAGCTACGTAAGAGTTATCTTCTAATTAATTCTAAAAAGCGGGAATCTTACTGTTCTGAACTTCTAGAAATTTCTTTTGGAAATAAACATTTACTAAAAAGACACAATGGTTTTTGAAAAACATTTATTCTGAACTGTGCACCACAATTTCAAAACATTTTCTGAAAGATGTAACAGTGTACATGTTCTCACTTTCATTACAATTTCGTTTATCAAAAGGTCTGACATAGGTGAGCTGGTAAATGCAAAGAACAGCATTCTCATCACTTATTTCAATAAATACAAAATACAATATGCATGTCCTTAATTCATCACTTTGTGGAACTTCAACGCACTTCTGCTCTCCCCCATATTCCATCTTCACAAGCATATCCTATGTGGAGATTGAATAAAAATTAGTTGACACTAATTAATGGCACAAATCAATTGCAGCACAGTTAAAAAAAAAAAAAAAAAAAAAAAAGGAATCCTTTTTGAGCCATTACTTGTGTAAAGTATTTTCCCAAAAGACAAGGACACAGACAACAGGTAATACTGAACTAAATGTAAAACCTCAACCTTTTTCATTTTTACCTAAAACCGTGTGCACAAAACTCTGGAGGGATCTAAATGCTAACGTAGAACTCAGTCGGGACTTGGGACATCGGCTACTGCTGTTTGCTCGTTTTTTATGGGAGATCGTTTTCAGGCTTCAAGTAGCACCATTATATCAACATTTCACATTCTAGACATTGTTTTAAGTGTATTTGACCAAGAAATTTGACTGAAAATTCACATGCAAGCTTTTTTTCAAGGCTGTGGTATTTGCTCGCAAACAATACCTTTCAGCTAGCTAAAACAGAATATTATGCTATCACCGAGCAACATGGCTAATGCCTTTCACACAGCTTTGTCTCAACTCCAAAGAGCCACAGAAGTAAAAGCTAATAACAATAATTGAAACAATCTTTGAAAACATGACTTACCAAGCATGGCAAACAACTCAAATATGTAGAGCAAAATGTTTTGAAACGGCTTCACTTCAGCTTCGATTGGAGCCGTGCTGGGGGCGGAGTCTGTGAATTTACTCTATTGGTGTCATAGCCCCTGTAGGAGTTCAGAGTTAAGAGGTCAAGAGTTAATGTTTCCATTGTAACACCTCCAGATTTGACATAGAAACACTCATTTTTAACACTCGATTTTAACTACTATCATTTTACACCTCAGAGTTACATTAAAAGAATGTGACTCTACTTAGAGTAAAATTAACTCTAAGACTACTAATACCAAAACATTTAACACTTTTGAATTTGCTGTGTATGAATAACAGGGGAATGATAGACTTGTCACATTCAAAATAGAGATATGTAATGACAAACCTTGGTCCACGTCATTTAGGTTCTCCATTGAAATAGTCAATAATTTAGAAAAGTAAGATAGAACCGACAGGGGCATGTGGTGCTGCACAAGAACAAGAGCAAAATAAAGAAAAATTATTGTGTTTAGCTTTGATAAATTAAAATTAAAATGTACCATTACACTCAGAGGATCAATATGAAATTCAATATATGCTAATTTTGTATGAAGTACATGCCTGATGACTGTTCTGTCCTGAGCTTTTGTTTTTACGGCGCCCACTTGACCACACCAACAGTTTCTCGCCACCAAAAGCGGGTACTTGCAAAGAATAGGGAGGAATATCATCAGAAGTGGGAAAGGTAAGCCCCGATGGGGGTGATAATGTAACACACCCAAAGAAAGATTTTAGGTCTGACCAACCGTCTCAGTCGTGGGCAAAACGATGACAGTCAATAAAATTCTAAAAGATAATTTAGTGACAAAAAATATCAAGAGATAAAAGATAAAACAGTCCAGTGTCCCATTCATGAATCAAATAAAAACACACAGTCCCAAGGCCAGAGCCAGCTATGCCACACGGCCAGTTGCACTCCACATGTTGCCTTTAACAGGGGTAGAAGTTGTCCTTGGAGACCCACTACCCTGCAAGCATATAGCCAGTGATCACTCCAACCTGTGCAGCTATGCTGCCTTTAGGCTGTGGCATATAATAGGCCCTGGCCTGCACAGAGAGACAAAATGACACCTTCAGTATAAAATTCATAGCACAAAACCCATCCATCCCAAACATATCAGATTATCACATTACATACATGCACAGAGAGACAAAATGACACAGCAGTGTTTGTAGTGTGGGCTATAAGTAGACCAGTGTATCAGTGCAATCAAGTACACCTGCCTCTAATTAGTCCAACCCCATTCCAGCCATTGGCTCACCAAAAATGTGACACACACACAAAAAACCACTCCCAACCCAGTGCAACTTCACACAATAATATGGAGCTGAATTAACACAGGCACACTAGTCTACCATGTTACAATAACACCATTAATTTCACGTATGGTCAAATTCTTAAAACTTGACCCCAAACATGAAAAATTCTTCAAACATTTAGAGACAGAGTGGAGTTCTAGATAAACATAATGCAACAAATCACATAAGGATGGAGCGTTGAAATTAATAAGATGGGGAAATAACACGCAGGAAAAATGTTGATCATGTTGAATATGTTTATTCCAGTGTGCAGAGATTGGCTAATCTGACCAGGAAATGTTATAAATGGATTGTCGGAACAATCAGCGTTAAAATCACCTTTGACAGTCCAGACTAAGATGGCGTTGGACATCTTCAGGGCGGAAAAGGGTTGGTGTGACCAAAGTGTGGTTTGGCTTGTTGTATGTATATTTGATAATGATATAGCTCTGGATGGACCAGTTACCAGGGCATGGAAGGAGGACAGACTCATTAAATGAGGAGAAGGAATTTTCTGGGATTGGAGATCCTGTGGGTGAGTGGTTGACTAAAAGCATGCATAAAATAAAAGCTATTTTTTGTTATTGATTGGTAATAGATTGATAATTGGCCACATTCACAGTTGTATTGACTTGTAGTGGATGTAGTCTACTTCATGTTTAAGCACTCTAATTAACAGATTGAAAATAGTGACATTAAAGGAAGAATAGGCAGCGCCACCCTGTCAGATGCCAGTGTCGGTGGGGCTCAGTGATGAATCAGGTGAGCTTCATGTGAGCTTCATGGCTGAATCAAAACATAGATGCCCCTGCTGTGGTCAATGAGGGATAAAAAGGGGTGTGTTTTACTGTTATTTTAGCATCAGCATTATTGTTACATCAGAATCATATAACAAGCATTGCATTGAACATTTATTGAAGCTATTGACATATTAACATTTGTATTACAGTGATTGTTATAACCCCATGTTAATCTTCTATCTACAGGTGTCAAAAGTAGTCAACAAGTTCATGTTGAAGTGAAGTTCATAATAATACAGGTTTTGTTTGTAGACGATTGTGAAGACGCAGGCTCTGGGCGGAGCCAGGTGTTGAACAGATCTAACATGACAATTAAATTGATTTCATTCCCTAACACAGAATAACAAGACTGGAGCAACGACACTGGACAGGAGAAAGTCTGATACTTTCTAAGATATGAGCTCGCTAACCTTGTTTTTTAATTTTCTAGCTTAATTGAATGGACACATGTTAGAATTAGAAATGGCTAATTTGTTTTTGATGTCTTTTATTAGAATGAGTGGTTTTAATCATTTTTATATATATCTTGCAAATGTGCTTATAATGAGTTGGCACTCGGTCTTTTGAAGGTCATAAGCTTCGTTCGGCGATAGTCCGGACTGATAAAGTGTAAGAAATGCCTTGAGTGCAGCAGGCTAAATGCAAACACGCTTACACACACATACACTAAATTAGGATAAGTCCTTGGGACATTCTGAATATTCTAAACAAATTCTGAATCACCAAAAGATCAGTAGACAGCAACATTAGATTGTTAGAGCTGGGAAGAGAGGTGTTTTGGTTTTCTGTCTCTTACAGAGAAAGGAACAGACACCAGACGAGGTCACAGATATACGAGGATCCTTGGCAGCAGAGACAGACACGGTGACTGCTGAAACATCAACTGGGTTCAAGTGTCATGGCATTTTGGGCTCCAGTTAGTCACGTAAAAAGGATGGATCCCATAAACACAGCGATAACCACGAAGGGGTTGACGGAAATCCAGGAACACCACACCAACGACGTTCGAGAGGCTGTTGGTCATAAGGAGAACACCTTTCTGTTCCTTTTCCTGGGGAACACAGCTGTGATCCCAGAATACACAGATCATTGTTTGAAATCGGGGCAGAATAATCCCCTGATCTGTGCAACGACTGAAGGGTTGTCTAACCCCTGAGGTTGAAGGAAACAAGAGCAGAGAATAACCGACTGGAAGACACTGGTGCCTACAGCAATAAAATAAAGGTTAAAAGCTCCTCGGACAGAGGTTCTAGTCCGAGTACGTTTGGAGGGTATAAGGTAGCACCGAAATAAAGCTGTGGGAGAACTGGGGAGTGATGGGAGTATCATCTGTACCTACTATTGTTGTTGTAATAAAAGTTTTTCTTGCATCTGAACTGCGTAAACACAGAGGTCATCTCACATATGGTTCACCCAACAGGGGGACAAAGGGCCTCAGGAGTAAGGAGAAAAGAACCCAGCAACACTGGATTGCAGGGTGTAAGTGAGCTCTTTAAGTCTAAAGAGCTCATCAGGGGGAATTGTGGGATTATGATATTATTTTATGCCATGTTAGACCCCTAATTAAAGATTGTGAATTATTATGTAGTTTCAGTTTGCATTATGCTCCTGAACTAGAAGAAGGTGATAATTATTACATTTGGTAAACTGATTTGCATTACATTAGACTGTTGATTTATTGTGAATGAATGATATTGTTTTATGATGCATTATACTGCTGAGTTATAAGAAATACTGTTCACAGAAAGTCATCGTCTCATTTGTCTGATTAGAAGAGAACAGAGCATACTGCCCCATTTCATCAGGAGCAGATAAACAGGGAGCCAAGGTCGTAGCTTAGGCACTGTGTGAGAAAGAATGTTTAGGCTCTGATGATTAGGAGGGGGCCACTAGAGGCTATAAGAGTTTGATCAAGGCTCCACCATTTTGAGATCTGATGCTGTCTGTGTATGGTGTCCATCTCCCACGCGTGTGTTCATTAAATCATCGTTTGACTTGACCCGGCCGGACCAGTGTTGTTATTTTGGTTTTCCTCTTGTATCCATTCCCAATATTTGAATCCGTAACAATGGATAGATAGATGGATAGATGGATAGATGGATGGATAGATAGATAGATAGATAGATGGATGGATGGATAGATGGATGGATAGATAGATGGATAGATAGATGGATAGATAGATGGATGGATAGATAGATGGATAGATGGATGGATAGATAGATGGATGGATGGATAGATAGATGGATGGATGGATAGATGGATAGATAGATGGATGGATAGATGGATGGATGGATAGATGGATGGATGGATGGATAGATAGATGGATGGATAGATGGATGGATGGATAGATAGATAGATGCAGAAAGATATGGCGAAGTAAAAAGTGCCCAGACAATTAGATGCACCAAAAATCCCTCATTTCAAGGGTTGGCTCACAGATACAAAGCAGAGATTCAAATTCAAGTTCTTTTACAGGACATGAGGTATCTCATGTCTGATGTTCACTAAGATTACTGAAAAATGTTTGACTGTGTTAACAGATGACAAAGGGAGAAGCTGAAGGTTGAAGAAGAGAAACAGCAAATGCAGATGTTGCCATGTAAAGAAATTCACGATGTGATCCATCTGTTGGTTGGTTCACCTTTCTGGCTCAATAACTGTATGCAAGTCTCTGCATTTTTGTA
Source organism: Neolamprologus brichardi (assembly GCF_056152115.1). NCBI lineage: Eukaryota > Metazoa > Chordata > Actinopteri > Cichliformes > Cichlidae > Neolamprologus > Neolamprologus brichardi. Next base: position 4,781,188 of record NC_142115.1, on the reverse strand, counting down.
TGCATGTGTACTTAATAGCTATGGTAATACAAGACTTTCAAATGAGGCACATCCAGAGAAGCCCAAAAAGACATCATCATTTCTGTCCATGAGCAAACACTCAGCGGACTCCACGGAGGTGACAAAATGAGTGCTTGACTCCAATGCATAAAGAGGTTTTATTACAAAACATCTTCATTTCTGAGGATAATTGAGGGCTTGCAACGTAATGATAAGCTGTTATTAAAGTCCTTAAATTCCCAGATTTATTACAGCACGCTGGGTTAGCCAGTCCTTTCTCGGAAGAATATTAATTGTGCTTCGAGTGCTCAGGAGAGACTGGGCACTCGGGAGTGAGCTCACTGTCAGTGTTACTGGAAGGGAAAAGGCTGTTTGGATGCTGTTGTTTTGACACGAGTGCAGGAAAAACTAAGCAAAGAAAGAAAGAAAGATCGGCTTTCTTTGGACAGCAGTCATCCAAGAGCTGCTACAAATCTGTGTGTGTGTGTGTGTGCAAGTTTGTGTGGGCAATCACATGAGCAGCTGTCAGTGTGCATGTCTGAGGGGTGTATGTGGCTGTTAGGGCTGTGTTGTGACACATGTAAGGCAGGCTACAAATTGCCTGTCAAAGAAAGCGCCTCTCACAAAGCGGATGGGGGAGTGACTCATTTTGTGAAGATGTGGATTATTATTAAGTGTGTGTGTGTGTGTGTGTGTGTGTGTGTCTGAGAGAGTGAGTGAGTGAGACACAGACAGGTACTATATGTGTAATTGTCAGAGCTAAGTCAAAAGTGTGTAAAGACACATATTCTGATTAGCCATCTGTTCTTCGGAGCCTCATCAGTGTACTCTGAAATGCACAAGTGAGTCTGTACATAAGTTTAATTAAGATGCTGGATGAAAGCAGACTTCTGCATCACTGTAAAACATGTGCTATCCTGCTTTTTTCATGCCTTTGGATGACGGATTGCTACTGAGAAATGAGACCTTCCACGACCCTTTTGGTTTCCTTCAGCTGCCTCTGGAGGATTTCTATGTAAATGAGGATTTCTATATCATGTCCTGAACTCTATGAACAAGTGCCTTTCTCAGTGAGTAACACTAGCTAGAAAATTCAAGTTAACAAACTGTTCAACGAATGACTGGCTCCCAAGAACTTCACATAGAGAATAAGGCTACGTCCACACGTACCCGGGTATTTTTGAAAACGCAGATTTTTCTATGCGTTTGCACCTTTCGTCCACACGTAAATGGCGTTTTTGGTCACTGAAAAAAACTCCGGCCAGGGTGGATATTTTTGAAAACTCCGTTTTTGCATTTACGTGTGGACGAGAAAAACGGAGAAAACGCAGCATCAAAGGTGTGCGCATTTTTTGACGTCACACTGTGCGCCACGTTATTGTTTCGGTGAAATGAATTTCTACAATACTGTTACTGTTAATTGTTCTCTCTGCAGTGTTTAAATGCTTACATATACACACACAGTTACTGTCCCTCCACACATACGACTCGGTTCTGCTTCTATGCCCCAGCTTTGTTTACTTTTTCCCACCGAGGCTTCTAGACTTCTGATTGGCCAACATTTCTGCACGGTTAGGAATATAGCGCCACCTGCTGCTTTGGTATGTTCCTAGCAGCGTTTTCCTTCATTTCTGCCTTTAGGTGTGGACGGGATTATTTTTTTAAACGAAAACGGAAAATCTCTGTTTTCAGAAATACCCGTGTACGTGTGGACGTAGCCTAGGAAGGAGAAACTGCTAATTCCTCCAAACTCCTGGGCCTGGTCTGGCAATTTTCACATTAGTCTATTAATAATAATAGAATAGCTCAGTTACCACTATATGGCAAACTTTATCCTGCTTGCTAATCTCATTGCTTATTAAATCATATGTGTAGAGTGACAAGTGATTGATTTTAGCCAATAATAAATAACTGTTGCTTTGTACTGAAACAGGTAGCCATATATCTTTGTTATGCAGCATGTATCATTGGTCAACTTTAGTTTCAACATGCTGATATTGAGGCAGAAACACTGATCTTTCAGTTAGTGTACAAGATTCATGATGTCTCCATGGCAACTGACATACAGATGTTTACTTCAAATACAAAGTAACATTTATTTTTCTGTGTATTAGCTAAATTTACACAGGTAACTCAAATGTAACATTTGCACATTGTTATGCTCATTACACTTACAATTTAACGGTCACCAGAGGGGGTTACACTTTAAGAATTGACATTATTTCCTATCTCGTGCACCTTTATCATTCTACACCATTAACTGAGGGTCAAAGATGATCATAACAAATGCCAGAGAGAGGAAATTGTTCCAGACATTTTGCACAATCTGCTCAAAGAACAAATAAAATAAAAGGTAGCAAGCAGTTGCTGCAAATGCTTTGTGTGGCTGTTCATTCCTTTGAATGTAAGGGGAAAGTAGTTTCAGTAATTTTCATATTAATTCCTATATTTCCACTTAAAAACCCCTATTGTTGATATTAATGTGAGGGCTAACGTGCCTGACCTGTAACAAAATGTTCAAAACCGTTCTCTTTCTTCTTATTGTGTCGTTTTAAACACTGCTCACAATCATATGTAGCAGTAATTAAGCTATTTAGCTTTATGATTTATATTTAGATCAAAAGAAAAGATATTTGTCACCATCCGTGTAAAAGAGTTGACGATGACATGAGCCGCATGGGGCCGTTGCCGCTCCGTCTTTATTCTGAGTTACACCTTCCTATTGCATTTCTAATGGTGCCAATAATTTAATATGTTATCTTTCAAATTCTCAACTTCAGCTAACCTTCTGGACGTGGATGTCATTAATAACAATGATGTCCTGGAAGTTATGGAGAGCCTCTTTAAATACAACAAAAACCAAACACATCCAGATTTCCTCTCTTGCTCTTTGCTGCACTTAAACCTCCACAGCCTGTCTTTAGACTTGGCTTCAGCCCCAAACATTTTAGCCCTTAGATTGGTGGAGGAAAGGTGTAGGAACTTGAAAACATCCATCTGCTACAGATCGCTGATTGAAAAGAAGTCTTTAAGACACACCAAGTCGACTTCAAACCCTCTCTTCGATTTACTTGAGAGTGGACATTTTTCTCAGGTTCTCCTTTGGGCGGCAACAAACTGATTGGAAACTATTAGGAGACAAGGGTCCATTTTGGGATCTTATTGTTAGAGGCTGACAAGCTTTTTTCTGCCCAGCGGAGCCAAGTTTTATGCCTCTCTCTACAAAGGATCCTGAAAAAAAGGAAAGGCTTTGAAAGATAGCTGACAAAAGCCCGCTGTCCTCTCCGACTCCCTCATCACGTCTCTCATTCCCACCTCTTTACCCCTGACAGAAAAACATGTTCACTATCTACTTGGAGGAAAACGGCAATCAAAACCAACTTATTCTTTGCTTCCTTTCTCAAACAAGTTGCTCACAGACAAGAGACACCTGTTTACTATGATGTAGTCTTTTTATATGGTGAAAACGAGACAAATACTCTTCTCTCTCATTGCAGAGTTCACTTGTGTTAACACAAAGTATCTTAAGCATAAAATACTCCAAAACAGAACTCTAGTGCAAAAAAGTAAGAACTTGCACACCTTTACCAAATTATTAATCCCCATAAGCAGTAGTAGCAGTATAAATGGCTGTATATTACAATCTCACTATGTCAAATATTAGCCAAGGACTCCTTTGTAAAAGCAACCCTCACCTGACTCGGGGCCCATCACGCAGCGGTTCCCGGTGGGTGCGCCCACGGTTGGCCCCTGGCAGGGTGCGTCGGTTGGCAGTGGAGTAATCAGGCTCCAGCTCATATGGCTCTTCTTCTTCGGGGCCCAAGCTGCGGCGATCATCCTCCAGACCATACGGCTCAGGCTGGAAGCGTTCTGGTTGTGAGCGGTTCAGATCCACAGTGCTGCTGCCCATAGGCACCTGGGGCTGCGCCACATGGCCATAATCATCCTTTCTGATAGGCAGGGTGTAGCTATTCTCCGGCCGGTAGCTATTAGGCATGTACGGGTACCGCGGCGGCCGGTAGTTGACGCCGCGAGAAAGACTGCCGTAGTTATCCGTCAAATCGGTGTAGCCGTCGTGAAGACCGTAATGGCGAATGTACTGGCTCTCCGGTGTCTCTCCGTATGAATCGTTGTAGGAGTTGTTGTAGGAGCGCGTCAGGGTTGAGGTCGCTTGAGGCGTTATGAAGCGGTCGCTTCCATTCTTCAGGTATCGCCGGTCAATGGAGTCGGTGTAGCTGCCCAGCGGGGACGTGCCTTCAGGCAGCGGCAAGCCATCGGGGCCGAGGGGCACCTGACGGACTGTCCGAGTGGTCACCGTCTTCACCATCTTAGTCACCTGCACGGGGAAACAGATACACACCGTCAGACAGCGTAGAACAATGTTACACCAAACCTACGCTTAGGTTTAAATACAGTGGTCAGTTTTAAGCTGACAACACACATAATAAATGTGAGCACTTGGAAATGTTAAGGTTTAACTCAATCTTTAAACCCTTATGCCCAAGAGGCAGAGTACTAACTGACCAATATTCAATTTTCAGCCTGTGTAACACGTTGATGGTTAGAAAAAACGATCTGCTTTAAGACAAACTCCAAATTTAAACCCCAGATGCTGTGTGCACACAGGAAGTGCAAATTCAGGCTGAATAGTGCTGCAACTGAGCCTGATGGAAGTTGTATAGCTCCACTGGACCTTGAGTCCCGAATGGCTCCAGATGAGCAATGTAGCATCACAGTCCACAGCTGAGGGACTGTTAAAGCCAGACCTGCGTGCACGCATTTCTCAAATTCGCATCATCCTTGAGCTAAATAACTCTGCTTCCTCTGCTGTCTCTGTGGTTTTCTGGCTGGAGAATGACAGACAGCGACTCCCTCCTTGGGCTCTCTGCCCATATAGAAAGCAATTTGCTGCCCACTGAATTTCGCTGTAGCTGATAATTGGCTATTTTGTCCGTGGCTATAAATTCATCTTTAAAATTAATGAAGCTGAGGAAAATTAACCGTCATCTGCAAGGGGCGCAGGTCTGATGTAGTTCACGTTGTGTTGCAGAGAGTTTTGTTCCCTTAAAAACTTAAAATCTAAGGAAAAAGACAAAAAAAAAAAGATCCTGCTCATTCCTGATTCCGATGGGCTTCATTTTCAGCACCGGCCCTGTTAATCTGAAAACGCCGCCTTTATTTTCCCATCAATGCCATGATTCCGATTTTAATCAGGAGCAGAGGCACGTAATAATATCATGGAGCCACAATGAAGCATTAAACCGCACCACAAAGGACGGCGCCAGGAGCAAACGCATAAACCACATATCAGTTGTTAAACACGCCATCCTCATTAACTTGCTTGAAACAAATAGAAATTTTCACTGGCCTTGTTTCTTGGTTGCACTCTCACTGTGAGCTACATAAGACCGCCTATTTCGGGAACGTCAAGGTTCATTTCCATGTTTCAAGCGCAGTAATTACTGAATAGTTTGCATTTGTTTCGAACTGCACAAAGCTGAGGTGGAGTGGCATAATAACAAAAAACCCAAAGAGCTCATTTGCTTGAGTTACATCAGCTAAAGGATGCGCATGACCTTAGAATCACAATAATGAGCTTGCTTTCATCTTGTTCACTGTGGCAGGTCATAGCAGGACCTCAAGTCTAGACTGCTCTCGTGCTACTTGCTGGGCTTCGGTGACCCAACAAAAGCTAGAGGCTGAATGTCATACCGTGCATGAGGTGGCTACATGTGCACAATAAATGCCATTTGATTACATTTTTTAATATATACATTCCTTTTTCTTAATATTCCCTCAGATATATATGTTTCTTTATCATTTCTAGTATTTTTTTAATCACATTTGGTTAATATTTGGTGCTATTTTATTCCGACAGAAACTGAGACGAGGGTACGTCGAGTGCTACAGCTTCCCAGCCTCGACACGCCCGGCTGCCTTGTACTAACACAGCTTTTTAGGCGATTTGCAAGGGCTGCAAAGGGAGCTATCGGATAGGTTTCAAACGCTCTTTGATGTGCGCTCAAGTTCACAAGGCGTTAAACCGTCACGCGCGGGTAGACGAGGGACCGGGGTTTCAGAAGAGCCTCTGAAATATGCTCAAGTGGTGTAAACAGCCCTAAAAGAGAATTGTTAAATTGGTTGCAAATATATATATGAATATGTAGCAATACTCAAGATTTCTGTGTTTGTACATGCTTGGAAAGTCACAGCAGTACTGAAATATGTTTAACAAAAAAACAAAGCAAACAAAAAACCCACAGGCAGTTAAGACACAGTCCTAGACTGTTTACCAAACTGTTAAAAAAGACAAACTGTCCACTTTACAGCGCTGCAAGACATTTCACAACCTCTGTGGCATTCACTATATCGGGCGCTTAAATTGACAAGGCGGCCATGGGTTAGTGAGGCAAAACTGAGGGAGTGATCAGATTTTTGAGCAGCTTGTGATTGCAAAACCTTAGATTAGTTTTCATCTTCTCTTAAAGAGAACGAGGAAAATTCAAACTGTTATTATATCTTGGGGAAATTCAGGCAGGCAGGGGGAGGCAAGAAACAACACAAATCACACAGGTTCGGCGTCCTTTACTGGGTCTGTCTCGGATAGGGTGGGGGTCGAGTTGGTGACCGGGGTGGGGGTGCGTGTGGCAGGCCTGGACTCCACTAACAAGTTGTCAGATACCAACGATGGATGGTAGGTGCGACGGGTGATGGTTTTCACCACTTTGGTGACCTGAAGTTGAAGGGATTCGTGGGAAAATGTGTTTCATTACACACTGATCCATACAGTTCTGATTCACATAGGCTGAGTGTAACAAGCAACGGTGTGCAAAAGAGAAACAGCTTAGGAATAAAATGATCTAATAAACAGATACACTGCTATTTTAATGAGCTGGAGTCACCACTAAAGCACAGATGTATAAGAGAAGTCTCCTCCAGAGCCAGTGGGACCTTAAAGAAGGGGTCAAATATTTGTGAAGGAGTAATTCAGATATTTAGCTACTATGTGTTTTCCGTCATGAGACTGTGATATTCTTTCTTTTAACTGTTTGAAACCCTAAATGGCCACAGCTGGCCGGTCAGAGTGTTTCTAGTTTTTGGATCAAAAATTTTTTTGTACACACTATATGTTAATAACATCAACACCTAGCAAGAAATCCGTCAGATGACTGTTTATGTTATAATGTCAGGTGTGGAGCATCCACAGCTATTCAGTCTGGAGGAGGCTGATGCAGGTCGATGAGCCAATGAAGCTCACTTCTGATGGATGACAGCGACACCAACATTTTTAAGGATTTCAACTTTTCTGTTGGCCTGAGTGACTGAAGCTTTCTTTGAGGTGGAGCTAACATTGCTGGAGTCAAACATTAGCATAATGTTAGCTTATAACCAGCTGTTCTTGTTGTTGTTTAGCTGGCTCTTCGTAACTGTCGAAGATGGGAGGGTAGCAATTCTAATCTGCTGACAGTAACTGGGACAAAATTGAGAATGAAAAGGCATGTTTATGCCTATTTTAGTGTGTTAGAGCTCTGATTTCAGTTTAGTGCATGAGGCTTGAGATGAGCAGGAAAAGGACGAGGTAGAAATGTGGAGGGGGAAAGGAGTGGTGGAGGTGCCAGATCAGGAATCAGATCAGGAATCTAATAGGATACTTATATAGGTAAAGACCCTACAATAATACACAGAAAACAGATATATGTATATATATATAAAACCTCATCTTAAGTGCGTCATGGTTCCATATATGGCACTTATAGCAGAATTCAAACATAATGTGTTAAGCATAGGTTACCTTTTCGTGACACTGAAACTTCAGGTTAAACGTACCTCTCTAACTTATTGAAAGCAGTTTTAAAAAAAGAAGTCCAGATGTAGAAGCCTATGGGGGGGGGGCGGGGAACCTCTCACTTGATTTATTTGAGGTTATGGCCTTAATGGCTAGTTTCAAGTCTTCATAAACACAACATCATGTTCATTCTGTAAGCTATGGTCCCAGTTAGAGCCAAGAAGGATAAAACAGGCTTTTAGAGCATACGAGAGTGTGGTGTCCCTCAGCTTCTCAGCCAGATCGGTTTCTCGCTTGTCTCTGGTTTCAAAATACCGAGGTGGCAATCGTTAAATTGCTCAGCACCAGGGAACTTCCCTAAACGATTGATGACGTCACAGTGGCTACATGCTGCTTTTCCATGCATTTTATGGTCGCTTTAACACTAGGCCTGTTCAAATCGTGACTCAGACATTATGATTCAGTTTTGTCTCGATTGTTAATTATTCCTCTGAATCCAGCGTTTGTCAGGAAGCTTCAACTTCTGCAGCCCCACGCAGATTTAGCCTGCTATCTCTCATTAGCCTCCTGCAGTGAGAATAGACAAAGACTCGAGAAACCCAGTCAGAAATTTTGACTACATTGTATCCGAAGCACCAGTCAAATCATTTTTCCTGTGGGTGTCAGACGCGGAGCTATTGACAACTGTGTCGATTTCAAGAACGTCCCAAGGTGGCAATTTTCCTTTGATTAGCTGCTTCGTTAGCAATCATTCCACTGAAGCCAGTTTTAAAAAGGGGTTCACAATATATCCGACACCACTGTTGCAGTGTATCATCAACTTTTAGGGGGATAAAGAAAATTAAGACTCTTGTCAGATTTCAAAGCTAATTATGTGTCGGGCTCGGCCATACTTATAAACCATGTCACATGGCTACAGCAGTTGTCTGCATCTTGAGAGAAAAGCGTTCTTACTCTGCTCTAGTAACTGTCTAGCTTGATGAGTGTGCAGTCTGTCTTCTTTTTTTAATAACAGCCATACATGAATAAATCACCATTAGGCCTTTTTTTCCCCTCCGGAAGATAATAACCAGTTGCTGCTTCAGTTTGACTTGCCAGTGCATGATGGGCAATGAAAATGCTCTTGGTTTGGTGGTCTGCATCCACACACACACTAGCTCACATCCAGACCAATGAGAAAGAAGGCTGCTTTTATTGGTCCAACTGCACTTTAGCACTGAAATGACCGGTGTTTTATTCAGAGTGTCTGCCAGCAGGAAAAGAGGGCTGGAAGGCAGCCAAGGAAAAAAGGGAAAAAAAGCATGGCATTGTAGGGCAGGAGGTAGCGTGTGGATCTAATTGAGCATGTATATGTGTTCTAACTCATGCGCACGTTCAGGGTCCGGGCCAGTTCACTTTTGAGTTGACCTGATTGAGCGCATAAACAGAACCAGCAGTTAATCTGCCAATGAAAGGTTATTCAGTGCTGTTTTGCAGCCTTAAATGAGAAATTCCCAAGATTAACTCCATTTGTCACCTGAAATTTACCACAACCACACAGTTCTACAACACAAGTCCCATCCGTTTTTATTTTTTCCCCAACGGACAATCAGGGGGGAAAAACCCCCACTTTTCTCTTCCTTTCCTATTATTCTACCAAGTAATTTTCCCGAACACTGAATTAAAAGAAAAATATTTACAACTAAACAAACTTTTTTCCTTTTTTTGCCTGCAAATCAGCAATGTAGGAGAAGCTCCAGTGCTTCAACTTCAAACAGTCAGGTGGGGGATAACCATAAAGGGAAAGGAGTGTGTTAGCATTAGGAAGCATGGCAAACCTTTGGGTTAAAAGAGCACGTATGCACATAAATACGACTGACTTGCTGGGAGAAATGGAAAGAGGGTAAAGGAACACTTCAGAAAAGGGAGTCAAAGACAGGAGAGGAGTTGAGGAAAAAGACAGACGAGGAAAGCGAGCAGGACAAAATTCTCTTTGTAAATTCTCAACTGGGTCTGGATCTGTTTACCACCACAGACCTACAACCTTCCACAAGTTCACCCTGAGCAATCTGCTTAAAGTGACTTCCAGAAAACAGGCAACCCCACCTCTCAGCAGGGTGGCAGGCCCTTAAAACTAGCCTGGTTCTTTCCCCGTCCTCGGCAGCAAAGCCCTTGATTAGTGTGATGTTTTACTGCGTGCGTTTTGTGTGTTACTCCTAACAAGTCTTGCGCTGTAATGCATAAAAGCGTGCGAGAGAGTTTGTGTGGCCAATTCCCTAGCAGTAAACAGGCTGGAGGGCAACGGGTCCTCCCTGATGAGGGATTAGACCAGGCTTTTTAATTACAGTTTCACAGTCACAGGAGTAAGAGCTCCACACAGCTCCTCACCACCGCTCTGGAAGCCTCCAGCTACAGCAGCTGACTGTAGCCACAAAGGCGTATATCTGAATCCCCCCTCAAAGATCTTGCAATGCAACCCTATCTCTGAACGCCTTAAAATGTAGAAGCAAACACTGAATTTTCAATCCCAGCATTATTCTGATGATGCTGTTTGGTCAAATCCAATACAACAATGAATTCAGGCTTTAGCAGATTAATGATACCGCCTGAAAAGGTTTCACAGCTCTGAGATCTTCAGCAAGGTAGCAAATGATTTTGTCCTGGTTTACATGTTAAACAAACACCAAATTTACTTTGATTTCAAGAAACCTAAAACAATTTCACTGATATTAAAATTCCCCAACTTTATGATTTAAAGCGTACAGTTTCAGGAACATGTTTGTGAACACTTCACTTAGGGCTGCACGATTAATCGTTAGAAAATCGTGATCTCAATTCATACTTATGTGCGATCTCATTTCCAAATGACAACGATTTAAAAGAAGAAAAAAAAAAAAAACGACGATTGTACCGCATTTTGATCCGGGACGTAATCTGCATGAAAACAAGCGCTCACTCTTCTTGCTCAACAAATGACAAGGGCGGAGCCTTATACCACGTGATACAGAAGCTGCGCCGTGTGATGCTAAAATTGGCAGGGAAAAAACAACGGAGAACACGTCAGGGATGACGAGAAAGTGACAGGAGAAAATCCGTCCGGTCAACCACCCAAACATCAATAACGGGAACCTTATACAGCGCTTCCCTATACCCGTTGAACTCCCGCAGGCACAAAGAAATTACGGAGGCTATCACTTATCACCTGACCAAAGATATGGCTCCATCAACACTGTGCAAAACGAGGGATTTAGGAAAATGATCAACACCCTAGACAAACGCTACACAGTGCCGTCCCGCAACTATTTTTCTATTGTTGCACTACCTGCTCTATACACGCAGTGTCGAGCAACGGTGGAGACGCAATTTCAAGCAGTACAACATTTTGCTGCAACGACAAAACGTGAGACATTTGTTGTTTTTATGTTTATTTATTGTTTTTATGTTCAGTCTCAACTGTTACGAAGTTGATGTGCAGTTAATAAGTGCAATAAATATTTATACTGGGAAAGAAAATCGTGAGAGAATCGTGATCTCAATTCTAAGCGAAAACATCGTGATTCTCATTTTATGCAAAATCGTGCAGCCCTAACTTCACTGTGTTTCTTTATAAATATCACCTAAAACGTCATTAGATTTTCACAAAAGTCCTACAATTAAATATAGATAAAAACTAGACGTGGACATTTATTTATTAAGGAAAATGGACTGCATTAGTCAAAACTCTTTAGAGAGAACGCATAATGAGTTGCTGTTTTTGTGCAGGACCCACAAATCTGATGTGTTTGTGCCATTATTTGCTTTCTCAGACGTTATTGTGAAGGTCCGACTTTGATTTATCCTCCTTCCAAACTCACTGATTCAAAGAGTCCGACTCTAATTTCGCCTCCATATTTACTGCTAAGGCCACAGATTGTCAAGCTTTTGCTTGCAGCTGTATATCAAAGTTATAAATTATAGACTTTCTCATCATTTATGATTCCACCGAGGAATACTGAGACACTACATAAAACAAAGACAGAGAAAAACTATGCAAAAGAGAGTATTGCTAGGGACAGATCAACCGAGGTGGAAGCAGCAAGCAGTGACTTAAGTGAGAGGTCGCTTTTAGCTTGTGATGATGCAGAGTTGCGTTGCACGCTGCTGCTATAGCCTGTATGGGCACACAAATAATGGCGGCGTGATGGGAAAAGCTATACTGGTACAAAAGTCAACTCACCTTCACGTTAGCTGATATACCCTTACAGAAAAACAAAAGAACACAGTAAAGGACGAATCAACAAAGGAGCTTTTGAGGAGCACAAAACTGATAGAACATCAGGGGAATTTGCTCATAATAATAATAACAATAACAAATAAAAGAAAGAAAATGAAGAAAATAAAGCCATGAGAAGGAGATGAAACCACTTTGGGCTGTAGGATTATGGGATTTATAGTTCTTAAGAATGCAAGTCTGGGAGTGGAGATACGCTACCAAGCAGTAATCCATAAGCAAAATTTGAGCAATACTGAAATGGATCAAAGGGACTTTGGGGAGTTTTGCTACTATGAGGTTATTGGGATCAATGTGGCAAAACAATGCCGCTGCTTTGAAGAGTCCTGCTCGTGTGATAGTACGCAGAAAAAGTGTTATGGACAGCTTTTTAAAAAAAAACATTTTAAAGTTTCAAATTTTAACTGAGTCACTCCATTAACACAGTAATATAGAAACAATTGACAGCAAGTTAATATATCTGTGGGGGACAAAAATGATTTGATCCCCTGCTGAATTTATAAGTTTGGTCACTTACAAAGAAATGAACAGAAATTTGCTCCATTTAAATGTTAGAAATGCACAACTTTAACAGCGTATCAAATAATTTGCCCTCCTGTATAACTGACTATTTAATCATGTCGTCACTAGTTTTTTTTTAGGATCAGCATCAGCCCCTGCCTTGCACTGTGACCATGCTGTGTGTGCAGCTTTGAGTCTTACCTTGGTTTCTGTGCGCCGTGTGGTTCCATCATCAGAGGTGACCACTGAGACGTGGGAGGTGGGGGTGCCGGGGTCTTCTTCAATGGTGACCGTCTCCTCCACCACCTCCTGCGGCTCTTGCATCATGGCCAGGGACGTGGCGTTACTGGGGCTCTGCTCCTGTGCAGAGAAAAGTAAAAAAGAGAATCTGAGAAAAACTGAACTGAAATAACCGACAGATTAAAAAAAATAAATAAATAAATAAAAATCAGTTGTTAAGATAGAGTGGAGAAAAACAGAACAGCATCCAGGTAATCATCCATTAGACATACGACAAGATGAAACTTTAATTGGGCCGCAGCAGCAACAAATGACATTAGAATCCAGCAGAGAGAAGCCGAGCATAAATAAGAACATTGCAAATGAAGTGTATTAAATATAATGCCACCTGCAATTTGCAATGCAACAGTCGAACATCAAGTAGATGGAAAGTGTGAAGCGCATGGCGTGAATAATAATGTGTAGAAAAAACCGCTTGAAAATACACGGATATGAATAATAAGTGTTTACGATTTCCAAACACGATGCGGTATGAAACAAAAGGGCTCCAAAAAAATATTCATGAAAATTACTGAAATATGAAAATGTAACTTTATTGTATGGATATAATTAAAAAAAGGACTTAGCTGCATTTGAAATGTTTACGTTATTGTCACTGTAACAGCAGCAGATTTAGGATAGAGAACATCAGACATGCACTGATTCAGTAATTGAATTGGATAGTGGTTGGACAGTGACTCAGAAAGCTAGACTGGACATCGATGACAATGGGCCAATCGATTGGGTTCGGTCTTGCTCTGTGTTTACTATGCCACGTGTCAGCAGTCAGCGCAGTGATTGTTAGAACAAAACCTAACATAGCATGGAGGAAGATAACAACAACGTGTCAGCAGATTGGAGGTATTCCACACGTCTTGCTTGTGGCAGGTAAGTTTGTGACTTAAACTGTGGCCAGGTGTCTTCATTCGACTGAAAAACTGTTGACAACTCTCTCCCAACTCTCTCTGTCACAGTGCTCTGCAAAAGCCTTGAGCCATTCCTTGGTTCTTTATATATTTGCTAGGAAAATGGGTGAAACAATTTCTTCAAATGTTTTCTTTGTTTTCTTCAAAAGATGTGGCGATCGTGGCTCAAGAGTTGGGAGTTCGCCTTGTAATCGGAAGGTTGCTGGTTCAAGCCCTGGCTCGGACAGTCTCGGTCGTTGTGTCCTTGGGCAAGACACTTCACCTACCGCCTACTGGTGTTGGCCAGAAGGGCCAATACAGTTCTGACAGGTTTAAAATCAATATTTGGAGTGACCAGCTTTGCTCTTCAACACAGATTGAACTCTTTTAGACACGCTTTCTTATCATTTCTTTAAGTAGTCTTCAGGAATATTTCTCTAGGCTTCTTGTTTCTACCTCGAGCTCTGATCTCGGTCAAGATAATCCCACACTGCTTCAGCAATGCTGAGGTCTGGACTCTGAGGAGGCCAATGACGATTTAAAATCTGATGGTACTTTTCTACATTCATATTTCCATCACTTCTGACAGGATCCCCACAGCCACTCACAGAACTACAGCATGAAACCATGACAGAGCCTCTGCCATGTTTTATTAATGGCAAAAGACACCACTGTTAAACCTCTCTCCTGATCTCCCCAATTCATAGTGACAATGATTTGAATCAGAAATTTCAAATTTGGATTTAACACTACAAAATACCTGATGCCACTAATTGTCAGTCTAGTTATTATATAATTTGGTGTACCTCGGTCTTTACTTCCTGTTTCCCTTTAACTGAGTTTCAGATGAGGCTTCAGTGAACAGTAGATGGATCAGATGAAGAGTCAGATACATTTTACCATACAGGGAAAAGCAAAAACAAACAAACAAAAAGGTACAAAATACACAGATTGCACAGATGCACAGATTCAACATTAAGCAAATCAAGTTCAAGCCATCCAGGTTGATCTGTGACCGCCCCATATGTCATTGACATACAGGTGGTGTAGGTAAAATCTGAGGTTCAAAAAAAGGAGCTTTGTAAGGCATCATTACATCATTCATTGACAATAAAAGGGTTTAACAACAAGCACATACATATCTACTTCAGGTTTTCTGTCAAAATACCTTATTCCACATATCAACTACAATATAGCTTTCCCAGTACCTCCTGTATTTACTTAACTGATCCATTCTACACTCAGAAAAAGTGAATTCTCCATTTTATATATTTCCTGTACTTTTTCTTTCCATTCTGTTCTTACTGGGAGTTCTTTCATTAGCCATTTCCTGGTAACTGCTTTCTTACCAGCTCCCTGGGTAATTACTAGGGGTGCAACGATACTCGTATCGATATTGAACCGTTTGATACAGTGCTTTCGGTTCGGTACGCATATGTATCGAACAATACAAAATTTTTTAATTTATTTTATCAACTTTCCTTCTTCTGACGATGCTGTCTGTGTTGAGCGCTCAGTGGATCTGCGTTCGACAGTGCAGCCTAGGCGGAGTAGTCGAACGCAGATTCACTGAGTGCAGGGCAAGCTAGCAAGACAGAAGTTAAGCTCTCGTTGCAACATGGCAAATTGAACCTCCCCCACCCTCATTCAGATCTGGCGTTTGGAACAATTTTGGTTTTCATGTGACGTATGACCCTGAATGTAAGCACGTCATGGACAAAAGTAAAACAGTATGTTGGATGTGCCATGCAATGCTCAATTACATTGGTGGGAACTAGTGCGTTAGCGCAGTTAGCTCGTTAACGTGTTGGCCGTCCAGCCCCACGCACGGGGCGATCCGCGGTAGCTCGTTAACGGAGATTTGCTGTGTTGTGGCGTTAACGTCATTTCAACGAGATTAACGCTGACAGCACTAGTGGGAACACAACGAATATGACTGCACATTTGCTCCGACATCATCATAGTGCAAAGACAAGTGGAAGCAGAGAAAAACAACAAGCATGCATGCTACAAACTTTACCGGAGTCATTTAGACAGCCGTTAGCACATGATTCTCCTTATGGGGACCTGATATGTTTAATATGCTGCTGAGAATATAGCCCAGAAGAAGCGTATAGTATAGCTTTTATTTTGGAAAGAGCCATTTCTCTGTAATAAACTCTCTTTTCCAAAGATGAGTGATTCCTCAATCAGATATATTTATTATTTTATCCCTTTGTTGTTTCAGCAACATTAAATTTAAAAACTGTACTTTTGAGTTAAAATATATATTTATAATTTTAATAAATGACAAATTAAAAAGGCATGAACATTTTTTTATGTTACGGTTCCTTTGGTGTCACGGTTCGAAAAAATATCGAACCGTGACACCAAAGTATCGAACCGAACCGAACCGTGAATTTTGTGTATCGTTGCACCCCTAGTAATTACTTCTACAATTTCACTCCAATATGGTTGAATAGCCGGGCAACCCCAGAAGATGTGAAAGTGATCAGCTACCAGTTCTCCACACTGTCTCCAACAACGTCCACGTTTACATTGGACCTTCTGCTTTCATTTTAGTTTCTGAGTAGTAAGAAAAATCGAATCATATTTTTCCATGTAAACTCCCCCCCGTGACCTGAACTAGATATATTCAGTTGTGTAATCTTACATTTGTACGCATCAGTTAGTAGGATGATTAGGCCAGTATTACTTTCATCCCTAGGTTTCATGTTACTGTTAAAATAGGATCTAACCCCCAATATTGGAAGTAGTCTTGCTTTTCCAATCATGTTTGCCCCCAAGTCTTTCAAAACTGCATTTCCCCTGCATCTGATGTCCAAACACCTCTGGCTGACCATCGTTTAAAGCGATTATCTTGCTGGGCTGAAGCAAATTCTTTATCATATGCTACCCACCGTAGCTGTTTCATCTGATTTCCTCATTTTAGTTTTTCATATTCTTCAAACCAGATATTTAGGGATGTTCTTGTCCCACAGTTTAGGTTTTCTTTCTGTTCTAAATGTGATTTTCTGTCTCCGATTATTGTTTGAAATGGTAAATCTATTTGAGTCATGTCCACCTTACTATTTTGCTTTGTAGGAAGGGTTGCACCAGTAGATTAAATATCTCAATTCTGCAGCTTTAAAATGACTTTGCAGAAAGCTGTAGTGTTGTGCATCTCACTCTGGGCTTCCACATGAATCCTGAGAGCATTCTGCTCCACATATTAAATCGTTTCATTGGTATTTCAACCAGGACCGACCGAGTTGTTTATGTCAACTCTACTACCACTTGACTTGCATAACAAAGTCCATCTATGTATACCTTCCTTTAATTTCCTTCATTCTTCTTCATTCCATCCAGATTCATTCTTTTAGTTGTATTAGTAGAGTCAAGAGAGGGCTGCAGCTGTTTGTTCCAGTCTCTGCCATACATAAGGGTACCTCTGGTCTCTTCAGTAATCATGTTAAATATTTTCTTAATTAGCATTTGGTCATTACCTAGTGGTCTGTAAACATGGCTTATGGTCAATGAGTCCAGTTACTAGGATATATAGCCCCTCTTTCTCTGCTATTTGTCTAATTAGTTGAAAGGGTTTTTTTATTAGAGATTAATATTGCGACACCTCTTGCATGTCTTTGTTTGTAAGATGAGTAATATGTATGTCTAAAAACCAGTTGTTAAACTGTTTCATGTTCCATATTATTTATACGCATCCCTTACCAGAATATTATGACTTGATTTTCCATTTTCATCTTGGTTGCAATTTTTTTCCTTTTGATTGGGCTTCGCGGGGCTTTAACATTTAATTTGACTATATTATATTCCTGGAATTATGTCATATTCCCCTAAGCAAACATGTATAGTATAAACTCCAAAAGTGAAGTTCTGAACAGGGAAGGGAATCCTCCAAATGAAGGGCCCCTCCTGGGAGCACAGAGATCCTCTCTGGTTCTGCGTGTGTGCTTCCCTACTCTCAAGTTGCTCCATATTATACTTGGATTAAACCACATTTATTATCAAAATGTCTTCCCAAGTGTGACCTAGTGATTTGGAGAGCGGCATTTCTGATTCTAAATTGTCCTGATAAACAGTTACTTGTGTCTCTACTCCGTAACTTTTCCATAAGTTGTTTATTCACGAATGGCCCTTAATTTTTGGCCTTTAATCCTCCTTTGTTGTTGCTCTGTTATATGTAATGGGACTGTCAACATAAATGGTAAATGGACTGACGCTTTTCTACACTTCTGAGCACTCAAAGCGCTTTACACAACTTGTGCATTCACCCATTCACACCCATTCGCACAAGCACATTGTTCTAAGTGCTTTCTAAGTAACATTCACACACATTCATACTCCGATGGATGCAATTTTGGGGTTAATATCTTGCCCAAGGATATTTGGCATGCAGACTAGGGGAAGCCAGGAATCGAACCACCAACCTTCTGATCAGTAGATGACCTGCTCTACCGCCTAAGCTACAGCCTTCTTGTATCAGTCTTGTATCCCCAGGTCGATGTCCGAGAGCAAAAGTTTGGTCTTAATAAAGTTCTTCAAGGACTCAGTTGGGTTTCTACGTTATTGTCCTGACATAAGTTGTTTCTTCAGGACTGCGTCTCAAAGTCGGTTAACAGCGAACACCATTGTGGCATGTGCGTTATCTTTCCTTTTCTGTGGTCTTTACTATCTTTGCTCTTTATTTTCCCACAGGTCTTTAAATAAACGTGATGTTCTAGACAGGAAAAAAGGGGAAACGATAGACCTTTGCTGAGAGTTCACATAATATGCTGCTGTTCAGTTTGCTGCCACTTCCTCTTTAGTCCTGTACACCATGCTGAGAAATATCAGCTCTTTGGGAATCACCTTGTTGGTACAAAAATATAATTTTATTCCTGTCTGTGTTATCTTTGGCATTTTCATAGATTCAACTATGATCAAATGATCTGTTTTTGCAACAGGCTGCTAGTAACAAAGTGCCTAAAGACACATTTTAGTGTTCTTTGCCAAGTTGTCTGTTATGCGTAGACACAATAGTGAGTCATCGCTTGAGTTAGGCAGAATGATGATGCTTGAATGAGTCACTGGTCAGTGTTAATTGGCTTGACAAACAAACAAATCGTCTGAAAACAGTCAGGTACAAGAACAAGAACAAGACTGAAAATTAGTGAAAAAAGCAGCAAAAGGAAAACGTTAAAAACCTTCAGAAAGCCTGAGGAAATATTGGTCAAGACTCTCTGAAAACTTTAATAAAAGTCTGGCTCCATGGAGCAGAATATATAAAAAGACAGGCAGCTCAAAAACCATATGCTTATGATACCATGCACCAGCTATAGCGCACTGGTTGTAAGAACAAGAGATAAAGCGTGGAGGTTTAATAACTTAGCATTGATATCAGGATAACAACTCTGCAATGCAGGATAGGCAACAAGCTCCTCACCTCTTGATACTTAAAGCCAAGTTAAAGCTTCTTTCAAGGAAAGAAAATTCTGAAGGACCATTTTTATTCGTATTTCATTGAAAGGCCGTGGATTTCAAAAAGAAAAAAAAAAACATGTCTATAGGCTACAGATGACAGTGAATATGGAGTTCCTCATAACCCACCTGACCTTGTTCAAAGAAACAAGGTCAGGTGTTGCATTTCCTGCTGATGGAAAATAATACAAAGTCAACGGTTGGAGGTGCAACGCCCTGTCATGGCCCGCTGCTGCGCTGGAGTGTGACAAAATTACAGCTCTCAGGGTGGAGAGGGAAAGGGAGGCATTTGAAGCAATCACTGATAACCAAAACAGCACGGAGCCAAGAGAGGGAGAGGAAATCGAAAGTAATAGAGAGGGCGGAGAGGGAAAGGCTTGCAGTTGGACGGTGTAGTGGGAGAAAGAGTGTTTCTTATGTCGGAGGAAAAAGGAAGTCTGCTTGTACAACTCATAAGGACTTTGTTCAGGGTGTTAGAAATGCCACAATAATGTGTGCACTTCCTGTTCTCTTTGACCCTGATGAAATGCATTTTAAAATTCTGTAAAAATAAATAAAAAATTTAAAAAAAATGCAAATATTTCCATTCAGTTTTTATTTCTTACTTTTTTTGAACCCCTCATAGTCTTTCTCTTAAAGACAAATTTAAATAATCTCCAACAGTGACATCCATCCAAGTTAATCTATTTTCAAATTCATTCACATGCTGTAATGACAACTATTTCTGTCTGCCCAATTACACAAAGCTCACAGGAGAAATGAAGCGAAGGCCAACAGGCGAGCAAGAGGAAAAGTTTTTGTGTTATTCCCTGTTGTCTTTTGTTGAAAGACTAAGTGACACTTTGTGGAGGAATACAGCTTGTTTCCTTCACATCTTTGAAGACACTAATAAGCAAACACTCCATTGATTGGACAAGTTCTCTCAAGGCTTCAAAGCCCCACACGCCCCTTCATCGATCTGCTCGTCCCTCTTGCTGATCAGTCAAAAAGTTTGCACTTTTTACGTCTAGGATCCTCTCCCCTAATTCTGCAACCCTCCAGCCTCCAGGTCCCTGATGGGAAAAAGACCTGGGCTCTCAGTCTCGGTACGCATCACCTCCTTCAGCAGCTCACTAGAAATAAAAACTGCTCCCTTCATTTACCTGCCCCACTCTATTCAGTAACTTAGAGTCAATTAGCACTCTGAACTGAGCCGAGTTAGATCATTACACTTGGAAAATGGTTCCCAAGCCCCATTATTGGGGTTAATGACTGGGAAGGCTATCAGCTGCATAGAAAGAGACATTTATTTACACAAAATCATTGTGAGCTGATGAAAAGACATTTTTTTAAACAACTGACCTCAGGCTATAAAGTTCAGCTGGGAACAGTTCTAATGGCATTCTGAAAAAGGTCAGTACTGATTAGTTGCATCCAATCAGCATCCTTGTTCTGCTTAATTATATATGCAAATTACCCTCCTGACTCAGTGCCCAGCGCTAAAAACAGAATGGAAAATTAGTTATTTGAAGACTCTCCAAGTGTGTACACAACTCATTTAAAATATGCAATGTCTTCCAGTAGTAATAAAATAAAGCTTTGTTTGCAGAACTGCATCATTTGCTGAAAATTCAAGGTCCAGTGGAACGTGCACAGCCTTTTGTGGATCCTGTGCCAGTAACTGGCTTCCACTTCTGATAAAAGATATCTGTCCTTAGCTCATTGGTCTCTTTATTAACACTCCATAAAGAAAATAATATTATATATTCATAAAATAAAGACAGCACTTAATTAGTCCTTCGGTTAAGATCATCAAAGACAGAAACCTATGGGGATGTGGATATGGACTGCGTAGCATGTAGCATGAATGGTTTTGATTTATCTTTTGAGGACAAGAGTAGTGTATGGAAGTTACCTCCTGTTCCACCGCTTCATCTCCCTGTTAATCTGGACAAGTTAACTGCATTCCTATGATGTTTAGCTCTTTGAAGGCTCAGTGGATGAACCCACAGTAGGTGCTGTCACAGCAGGAATATGTAATAAAAGCAGCACCATCCTGCAGTTGTTTAAACACTGTTAGAGCACTGGACAGAAAGGAGAGCGTCGGGGGGATCCTTAAGGGTTCGCTGACAAACTGGCTTCGTGATCCAAGCTTTATGCGAGGTTGCTCGCTCACTTCTCCCGCACTCAGCATGCAATAAATTGAAGCGTGGCGTCAAACTCGACATTACTGCCCCTAAATAAATTATTAAAAGCTGTCTGGCCACAGTCAGGCTTTCTGAGGGCCCCGGGGAAAGGTGAGGCTGATTCCAAGTCAAGGAGCCTCAGGAAAGGATACCCTTCAGTAGGGGTGGGCGATAGAAGCGATATACGATAGAAACGATATACATTTAGCCAACGATAGAGATTTTGACTATATCGCTCTATTGCGATAGCGCATGTTGATGATGTCATCAAGCTGCGCCTGTTTTGGCCGAAAGCATCGCAGCGGCTACAACCATTATCATCTGCAAATTATGGCGGGCGACAGTCATAGCAAAGAGATGAAGCACTTTTGAAATATGGGGAAAGGAAAAACTGTGCTTCCTCTAGGGCTGCCACGATTAGTCGACTAGTCACGATTACTAATTTAATAGTCGACACGTCGTTTAAGATCCCAAAAGACGCAGGAATAAGTAGTAGGATTTAAGAGTGTAATAACGGACTGAAACAGAAGATGGCAGCACTGCGTGCACAAGGATGCCAGCTGCCGTTAAACTCCGAAGAAGAAGAAGCTCTGTCCCAGAATTCATAGCGCAGCCCAGCTCAGTTTCCAACAATGGCGGCAGCTAGTTAGTTTTAATATTACTCTTATTATTCTTTCTGGTCACAAAATAAACGTTTAACATATTTTCAGGCGAGAATGTAGCTGTGTAAACCTCAAATATCTGCTCAGTTTATCAAGACACCACATATTTTCAAAAGTGCTCCGACGTTTTCGGAGATGTCTGTTACCCACTAGCTCAATGGCTAGCTGGGGTTCAAGGCTCACTAGAGCCGGTGAGAACACCGGACTCCTGGCTAATCGTTTTCAAACCTATACTCAGGTTAAACATGTAATATAAGTCACTTAGATATCTTAAAAATTTTATTGTTTGGCTTTTTTCAGTATTTTATTTGTTCTTGAGTAAATCGGTTTGGCTGAGATTAAAGTTATAGTTTTTACACAGCTGAATAAACGTCAAACAGACAGCTGATTATCAGAAGTGTGAGATGCTCGAGAATATACTCCGGTGTTCTGTTATATTTTAGATAGCAAGGAGTTTATTAAACTTCACCGAAACAATCTGCAAATTTCATTAAGATTTAATAAACTATCATCTTGTCTTTATTTTTAGTTAGCACATACCTTAAACACTTAAAGCTGTAAGCTAATGATAGTTAGTCGAGATAGTCGACTATCAAAATAATCGTTTGTGGCAGCCCTAGCTTCCTCCATGTCCGTAACATTGATTCATTAATGTTGAATTCTCTCGCAGCTGCTCTATTCCCATGTTGTTGCAGTATATTAATAACTGACCTCGTATTGTGGATGCATAATCTCAGTTGTTCTCCTGACTGAAGTTTGGCCCGTGTATAGCATCCTGCTATACGATTGCATTTGTCCCTAACCACCAGAATCCCTCACGTTAACTTTTATCGAGTGGAAAAAAGTTGGTGTTCATCCTCCAGCTTCACTGTGCTAACATAGCTGTGTCGCTAGCAATCACGTAGCACAAAATTATACACCAGTTAGTCCAACTTCAGTAACCCTGCAAACGCCACTGCTGTTTAGTTTTCTGTCTTCATTTATGTTGGAAGTGGTAGCAGAGCTGTACGTTT
Source organism: Neolamprologus brichardi (assembly GCF_056152115.1). Classification (NCBI taxonomy): domain Eukaryota; kingdom Metazoa; phylum Chordata; class Actinopteri; order Cichliformes; family Cichlidae; genus Neolamprologus; species Neolamprologus brichardi. The sequence continues at coordinate 4,758,171 of NC_142115.1, read as the reverse complement.
TAATTATTTTCATAAATCTCTCAGTCAGAACATGGTATGAAATGTTTAGGTGGAAACTAGCGAGCTAACTTCCTGTTAACTTGTAACTCAGTTAAATTTAATAACTTCTGTTTTCATGGATGCCTGGATGTTAAACTTAATTGTTACACCTGGTAAAGCAGCAACGCTGATGATTTTATTAAAGATGAAAGAATTTAGACCGTTTTTAACTCTCAGTGTTCGTTTGACTTTGGGACCTGGGACCAGAATTCATACATAAGGCACACTCTCGATTTTTTGGGAAAATTAAAGGATTTTAAGTGTGGAAAATACGTTATACAGAAGAAAAGAATATATCGCGATATATATCGTTACCGCACGTGCTTCAAATTATATCGCGATATGGATTTTAGGCCATATCGCCCAGCCCTACCATTCAGCCAAGGAAGGGTGAAGTAGAGCACAGTTAAGTTAATGGTTGACTGGAGAGAGGGGAATGATAAAGTGTCAGAGGGTTATGAGGAAAAACGTGATAAGGAAGGAGGAAGACGTTTGAGGTTGTGTACTGGGTGAGTAGAACGTCCGACGTTAAACAGGAGAGCTACTAAATCGAATGATCCCAAAATGCAGAATGAGAAGTAACAAAGGAAGACGACACTTTAAGCTGGAATAAAAGTCCCTGGAGCAGGGTATCATTGTGAAAACATTCCCACTAGTACGACACTACTGGTGTGTGTATGTGTGTGTCAGCAAGAGTCAAACCTGAAAAATAAAGACAAAAAAATTAAGAGTGCCTCATAGGGAAAACAAAACACACCCTTTCATAAACCCAGCAAAGCCTGTCTGTTAAGGACTGGATTTAGCCAGAGAAGTACAGCACGCCCTGGGGTTCCTGTGCCCAAGAAAAGAAGGCAAAAAAATAAAGGTGTTTTGTCTTCTTGCCTAAAATATAGCCTTGCTAAAAGCTCGAACCTCCTCTGATGAGGAGAAAAGAGCTTGCAAGAGATTTGCTAGTTAAATCACTTCTGTTCAGCCGATGGTAGCTGAGAAGCTGAAGCATCAAACGGACAGGGATTCGGCTTACAAGAGGGCCCAAGGATTTGTACAACCTGCACTTTACTCAGTCCAGTGTGGCTAATGAAACCTCATCTTTCCAAGCAGTACAGAGACCAAAAAGACTATAACACCGGCTAACTCCATCAGAAGTGCTTAGAGTGTGCTTCTACTGTAATGCACATTTTAGATTATCTTTAGCTAACTAAAAATGTTTGACTTTTTTTACACATTAAACCTTTATGTAGATCAGGCAGAGAACAAACCGTAAGGTCTCCATATCTCGACAATGTCCACAAAAATCAATGCTCCAAAAAAGTAAAATAAAATAACCAAGAGTCCTTGAGCAGCCTCTGCAGAATATGTCTTTACAATAGATTGCACAGGGACACACAACACCTAAAAAGCAACTAATCTAAACCCATAATGGATTGCTGTGCTGAAAAAGGAAAGAAAAGGAGAAGTAGGAATGCTAAGGCGGGAGATTAAGCGATACAACGGTGTCAATTAGCAGCAGCCTGCTATCTGCCATCAATCCGCACCCATTCATCATCTGTGTTCAATAAGCTGCTCAGTGCTGTCTAAGGACGGAGAGATAGAGTAAAATGAGGGAGTGAACCAAGATAAGAGGCTCTCCTTCAATCAGGACAGAATCACAACAAGGAAACTTCACCTGGATTTAGTCTTTCCTGAAGACGTTGCTCAAGGTGCGCAGTGAAAGTTGTTCATTCAGTTTATTGATGATACTCAGCCATCACTTTACTCTACACATTGTTTCCCCCCTTTGACCACGCTGCAAGGACAGCAACTACGCGTGTGTCCTCCAAACAGACTAGGAAACACTACAAGAACAAGTACTCGTCCTTTGTGTAGACAGCTGCCAGCATGTGCATCCTAAAGCAAGCATAATCCAGCGCAATGCTAGCTCTAGTCTGTGATGCCTGAGAGCTGATGAGATTCCTGCTGCTGCCACCTCTGCTGTACACTCCCAGCCCTGCCACGAGCTCCACCTCCACCCCATCATCCACTTGTAGATCTAAGCTTCCCTTGATCTGCCCTCCTTATCTCCAATTTCCCAAACTTTGCTTTGAGTTGAGCTTGGTGCTTTCTTGTGAGAACCGCAGAGGTCTGAACCTTGACGTTGCAACTCAACACAGTTCATATTAACATATTCATCTTACATGAAAGAGTCCAAAGCTGCAACTTAACTATTTACATCGGGAACTATTTGATCAAAGAATGATGACAGATCTACAGAAGCGTCTGCAATTTGCTTCAATTCTGCTGGTTTGAAATGCACCGGTAAAAAAAAGATCATGGTTGCTATCTGGATTGCAAACATCAGATTTCAAGAGTTAAATATATTTAAGTGTTACCAGTTAAATATAATTAGCTTGTAAAATGAATCTAATGTCAAAAGAGACAATTACTGCAAGGTATATATGAGGTATACACACTTCCCACTCACTCCCCCACTAAAGCAGAAATTAGATGTGCATGTCTTAATTTAAACACTGTGGGAGGGAGGCTGTGGATCTTTCCCTCTAAGACAACAAAACCTGTCAGGTCGCCACCTGGCCATGCATGCGGGTGTGATCAGAGTCACCTTCCTGATGCACAAACACACACACACACACATACAAGTGCAAGACATGCACAGTTTTAGCCTGACCCCTGCAGAGTGACTAACAGGATTTCATTCCAGAGACACGCCAGCAATCATTACATGGCTCTTACACAATTAATCCTTTACCAAAGATCGCCTGTTTAACCTTGGGTCTGCCAATTTCCCATCAACCCCTTCTGTTTCCACCACCTGCCCTCACTGCAGTTCTTCAAGTCAAAACACTCAAATGGTAAAAGTTCAAACGAGAGGGAGGAAGAAGGAGCATGAGAGACGCGAGTGCGCCGGGGTGAAAAAGCAAATGTGGTTGTGTGATCCAAACATCCAACCAAAAGAAGGCTTGTTTGTGGGATGAAGCAGAGGCAGAAGGGAAGTCAAGTAAAGGAAGGGGAACTGGACAAGCTGACAATGTGTGGCAAAGGCCCAAAACAGCATGATAAAAAGGGTAAAAAAACAAAAAAACAAAACAACAACAGAATAAAAGGGGCATTCAGTCACATCCAAGGACGACTCAGCCAAGCCTCATCTCAGTTACAGCCAGGGCACAGGTCCAAGCTCTCTGGAATAACTGAGAAGTCTATCTGACCTGGCGCTGCAAGGATCCGTGTGTGCATTTGGGAATTGTGGCAAAGATGTAAACTTAGGGGTCGCTTGCTGTTTTGTCCCTTAAAAGAAAGAGCTTAGATATCATGTTTATGAAGTGATTTCACAACCTCTAAGATGAGAAGGGGAAAAAAACACTAACAAGGCAAATTCAGTTTAGCTTATGTGTTTGCTTCCATCCCAAGTGACAAAATGAAATATATCACAGATCTATTTCAGCTGAACGTCTAAAACAGCTGTTACATGAAGTGCTCCAAATCCAAATGCAAAACACTTTATGGTTATGATGGTTTTAAAAGCACCTTAGCACAAAAAAATGCCAAAATGCAGCTACTAGCAAACTAGCACTCCTGCTAAGAAACTCAGTGTTTGTGGCATAACATTTATACCTAGAGTTACATCACAATATGATTACATATCACCATACATGTCGTGATATCGGCCTGTTGCGGTTATCATGATCATGCTGTAAGAGGCATTCAGGAACTGACCCCCAGATTTTTCTTTTTTTTTGTCAACTTCAATGGCAAGCTCCTCATTTTATCCCCCCTCCCTTCCTCTGTACTCCCAGAATCCAACCTTCCTCCACCGCGGATCTACCGGAATTACGCAAATAGCCTGTGTGGATTCAAAACCTTGGCGCCGCAAGGTGACTAACTAAAGAGCGAGCATCAAACTCCTAATGATGCAGCTGGGAATGATGGGCCCTTAATCTCTCCTCCTCTGGTGACTGATCCTGAGCCAAATCTGGGCTTCTCTTCCTCTCTCATCTCTTTCACGCTTGGTCTCCTGGTTTCAGACGCTTCCATTATTTCCCACCCCAGACCTGCTTTTCTCCCTCTTCCCAGAAGTCCCCCCCCCTCTACTTCCCCCTCCTGCACCACCGATGTGCCCTTTTGTTCCTTCGTACCAGCGCCTAGAAACGGGACAAACCTTATCCAAGCCGCTTGACAGACTCGAGGCTCGATTGCTTCCCGACAGGGCATCGCGACCGTATTTTCCCACTCGGAACTAGATATTAAGTGACAGATGGAAACCCCAGCTCAACCCCTGGCAACATTTGACACCAGCTTAATCTCTGGAAAGGCAGATATTCCCATCCAAATTGGCCAGGAGATGTTTGGAAAACTCGGATAATTTCTTACATATGCCATCAATTACATGCCGTAACACACAAACACGCTTGCGCACACACGGAATCACATACCACATGTGTTTTCCTCGTCATTCATAGCCTGGAGTCAGATTAGGAGTCCAACATCCAGAAAGTCAATCTCAACATGGAATTCATGGCAGGCCTCAGCAAATCGAAAATAAATAAATTGTGCAGATTTTTGGTCAGCAGCCAAGGAGACAAAGGGAAGGAGGATAATAAACAAAAAGGAAAAGGAGGAGAAACCCCTTTGAGCCTACAGGACAAACCAAAACGATGAGCTTCGGAGAGGGTTCGGCTATCATAGCTGTGGTTTGATTATTTGGACAGCGGGTGTGACCATGAGAGACGGGGCAGAGAGAAAGAGCCGAGCGCTGCAGAAGCAGATTAGAGGTAGCCTGCCGCATTCGGCGGGTGGTGGGCGGGGTGGGTTTGCTGTGATGGTGTAACTCTGGAATCCCAGAGGGGGGTTTGTTTGCAGCGCCCCTCCCCTCAGCCTCTGGATCACTGTCAGCATGAGTCTGTCACAGAGGGCTGGCAACTAGAGGGGGGGGGGGGGGTGATGCAGCGCGCGGCGGAGGCTCCGAGACGAGCGCTGCCAGAAGCTCAGTTCATGTGAGGTCTACTGGAGATTTAGGGAGCTGGACAGGGGACATATGCTCCACATCCGGTCAGGCTACCAGTGTAAAGCGTACTAACAACCCCCCGCCCCCGGACAACTTTTCTCTAAAAACTGTCTCCATGTGCAACCGCAGGTTTTCCAAACCAACACAAATCCCCCTCCTCATGCCCCTCTTTTTTTCCTCCATCGCTGACTTTCTCTTGTGCAGAAACAACTCTGCCCAGGGCTGTTGCAATGGAAGACTACAGGCTTAGCAGGATTCTGTTTTAGGAAAAATACTCAGTGTCTTGTGGGACTTTAGTTGTGGGGTGTGGATTAGAAAATAGACCCTTCAAACCTGTTTGGCAAAATTGTGCTTCATCTCCAAACTGTATAAATATGTACACTGGCCCTAGAGAAGTAACACAAGGTTTAAACTCTTCTGCTCTCACTCCTATGCCTTCTCTGGTTGTGGCACTTTGAAGCAAATTAAACTACTCTTCATCTTGGCAGGAAAACCACATCTCTTTCTGAAGGAGCCCCGTACCCCGAAGGCACCTCTCACTGGAACCTCTCTCTGAAAAAGCCTTTGTCGTACGCATAGATAACACCTCGCGGAGCTAACACAGTCTATCACAATAACTGCGGCTGCTTTTCAAATATGCACTCGGTCAAATGTGATTAAGTCCCCTCTGGGGATATTTTTATGGCCTTGCGCCAACCTACGGGTAAAAAGAATTGGGCTTATTTTGTGGGCAACGGCGTCAGAGAGCTAGAGGACAAGCCGCAAGAACAGGCTGATGGAGAAATCCCCGCCAATTTACTGCTAACCTTCAACGGGTCAAGTGATAAGGTGAAGCAAAATGTATGTGTGTGTTACAAAGGAGCCATTGTGCTGCTGGATAAATCTGTCAGGAGACTTGAGCTAGTCTAGTAACTTTATTTTTTCTCACAGTCAACACAAATACTGTGTGTTGTGTTGTCTATTGTAGTCACACATGTGTGCATAAGGGCTGGATGATCTGGCATCTGATGTTTATTGTGTGTGACCTGGCTGTAATAACCTATTCTGGATGCTTGCAACTGCATTTAGAGTCACACGCACACACACAGCAGGTAAAAAAGATATTATAACATTTGTCTGATTTTAACCCTTTAAGACCTACCATAGAAACAAGTCCGCCAGAGCTGATATCATATTTTTACATGCTGTGGAGCCATTTTTGGGAGCATTTCAAGTTGCTCTACATCAATACAACCATTATACCCCAAATTTTAATAATATGTATGCATTAAGTGCATAGTAATTACATAAATTGCAAAAAAGTGCAATAAACTACAAAAAAATTGAAAATCGTTTTTGTTTTTTTAACATATATTTCTAGTTAAGAGAAATTTAAGAGGCTTATCCCTCAAAACTGTAAATACAAAAAAGTTGCACAAACTAGTTTCCCACCACAGGAAAATTATTTTAAGTGTCTTTATAGTTTTATTTTTGAAATACACCAATTTTTATATACTGCAGGAAAAACAAAAATAAATATTATAATGCAAATTTGCAAAAAAGCAGCATATGCATCAAATTAAAGTATTTCCAGCAGTGCAATTTGAGTCCTAAGCATCCCAGAAACGACACAGAAAGTCAAAGATAACTTTTAAAAACACCAGTATAGGCTCATGAGGCCCTGATGGTAAAAAAAACCCCAAAATTTCCGCGAAAATGACGTCACTTCCGGTTTCGGGCAGGTCATGGCGGACATGCGAAAGTTCGCTCTGACGTCTATTCCAACGTAGGAAGTGTTATGAACAGCTGATCGGATCGGCAAAGCGTGTTACTGGAATATTATGTTTTTGTTGCTGCAAGTGCTTTTTATGCAGTTTTTGCAAAACTATATGTGGAAGGAAACTGTGACCGAGGACAAGCTGATGGCATAAGATGTAAGTACAACTCCTCCGGTTTCATGTGCAAAAAAAACTATTGCGCTAGCTTACGTGGTTGCAGCGCTACCGGGATTTAAAAATAGTTATGCAAAACAGAGCGTGCCCGCTCTGACCGGCTTTAAAGGGTTAAAGGCACATAAAACTTACCAATTTACTGTTGTTGTTTTTTGGTTGTTTTTAAAAAATCAGCAGTAAATGTGGGAACATTTTTTTGCTTTTGATGACTTAATTCAAGTGTCAGTCTACATCAAGCTAACAGCCATTATTATAATGCTAATGTTAGCGGGAAGAACTTCCCTCTGGCAAAATAAAGATGGAGAGCCGAACGTTGGGTCCACACAAACAGAGTCACCTCGGAGTCAGAAGAGGTTTGAGAGCCAGAGCTCACTGTTAAACACAAGCCCACGTCAGAAATGTGCGGGTCAACCAGAGTACACAGACAAGATGCCCTCCCTATCACTCCAAAGCAAAGACAGAGCTTCCTCTCATCCCACAGTGTGGGAAGTGGAAAAACTCTGAGTTGGAGTTTACGCAAAGAGCATTTTTCATGACAAGGGTGATAACAGCGATAAACAAATGAGACAAACGGGGGAGGGGGAACAGAATATGTGTTGGTTTGCTATTGATGACAGTGTGTTGTCATTAGGACGTTGAATCAGAAATTAATGGCAATAAAAGAGCAATAGACCACCTGATTTCCTGAGACTATTGACTATGGGTGAAAAATGCAGAGTGAAAATCTACTTTGTGAGCATGTGAGTATATACGTGACCGTGTGTGTGTGTGTGTGTGTGTGTGTGTGTGTGAGGCTGAGAGAGTAAAAGACTCTTTTAAGCTCACTTTCAAAGCTGCGAGCAGATCATGAATATTTAAAACGAGAGCAGAGCAGATATCTGAAATATAGTTTTGGTAGCGAGCCTTTTTTTTTTTGCATGCTAAATTAGCAGAGAGTAAATTTTCAACAAGAAGCCACGGTACAAATATAAATAGTGTCTTTGAAGATGTGGCTCATTCACTAAGAAGTGTGGTTTTTATCACAAACACTTGTTGGATGAATTCAAAATTTGGGGAAAACTTGCGTTTTCAGTGGCATGGAAAGCACCCTGGAGAATGTATATATTATGAATGCAGATTAAAGCCTCTTGGCTGGATCTGAATGGGAGAGGTGTTTGATGCACTGCTGCAAAGGAAGCAGGGAGTGGGCAGAGCTGAAGTTTTGTGTTTTTTAAGAGGGGGGCGGTTTCTCTTTAATTTAACAGGTGTGGTCCCTCTTCAGAGGCTGGATACGTAGCTGCTTGCGTTCAGACACAGGTCACTTTTACGTTAACGTCCCCCCCGCGACTTCATTCAAACAAACCCACACTAGGGCATATCTTCCTTCCGCTGAAGTGTTAGCACTCCAATTTTATTTCTGTATCATGTACTATTCATGCTGTGTTGTGTTGCTCCGCAGGTGGCGGGGAGGAAGAGGAGGATGCAGATGAAATATGGATTATCTCCTCTCAGTGTCTAGCTAAGCCCCACTCTGCTGGCACCACAGCTTTTTCAATGTAGCTCCCCTCCCACTCAGCCAGCCAGCTGCAGGTCTAGCATCTGGCTACTAACCCCCCGCTTGCCTTTAATCAACCAAAAAGTCACACAAACGTCTCTATCCATCTCCCACCCGTGATGAAACGCCCCCCTCTTCTCTGTATTGGCTGCTGTTTGGCGCTTTCTGTGAAAAAGGAAATGCTGACTTCTGAAGATTTAGGCATCCAGTAAACAGGATCTTGACCTAAAATAGCTGGTGGCTAGAAGAGGAGCGATGGCAGCCTACAGGCTACACATGCTGTGACACGGAAGGTCAGGGCAGTTTGCATGACAGATATCATCAAAACCCTGCTGAAGACACGACTCCCTAAAGGAAGGAAGTTTCAGCCCAACACTTCAAAGTCCTCGGAGGCATCAGGCTGAGCTGCACATGATCCTGAAGCACGCATACAGAGACACTCACGTAGCTGCTGTTTATGGTGAGAATGACAAAAACATGTTTTTGTTCTTTCAGGAGAAAACTGAAAGAAGATTTAATAATTATTGTTAATAAGTAGAGGTGGGAATCACCATACATCCCACGATACGATATTATTGCAATTTTTTTAAATATTTTGCGATATTCAGATTCTGTACATAAAGGTAAACTTTATCAATATTCATTTTCTCTAATATCAAAGTCTCACACTCAGTCTTTCTCTCATTTCAGTTTTATTGTTGACAAACTGAACGGTTTGTATTACAGTGCAGCCCATTCAGCAACTGAAGAATTTGAAAGTAAATTAAAACAAAATATAATTTTACATTAAATAAAAAAGTTAAAATTTTATTAAAATAAAACATGTCTTAAATTAAAATAAGTAAACTGTCATGTTTATTGCTGCCAAAAAAAAGTTAAACACATTTGGACAGTGAAGGAATGTCAGGATTCTTGCTCATAAAAAAGATCAACATGCTCTGAAGTCAGAGCACAAAAACCTTTTTGTAACAAAATATCGATTTCTGCTGTCCCTGTATCGATACATTATTAGCAAACAAAATATCACCATACTACACAGTATCGATTTTTTCCCCCACCCCTATTAATAAGACAATAAGTCTGCATAACCCATAGACTATAACTGTGATGTCACCCATTGGATACTTGGGCTTCGCAATTCGACCTTTTATTGTGTTGGCCCTGTCACACATATTTTTTGGAACTATAAGTAACCATATCTGGACCAGTGGTGACTTTTCTCATTGTGAGTCTTCATATCATCCAAATAGATGAAATCACGTCTAGAGACCAAACTGCCACCATGAAGTTGGGAATCTTAACATGGGTCACTCTTGGCCACTAGAACTGCTGCTTGAGGCACTTCCCTTAATGCAGTGGTTCCCAAACTTTTTTCGCTGGGCCCCCCTTTGTTTTACAGAAAAATGTTCGCGCCGCCCCCCCCCCTCGCTAACACATCCTCCAACTACACACACCCATATTTGCTCCATTGCGGTTTATTTCACACCTCAAACATTTAGTAAACAATTAAGCAAATACAAGTAATCTGCAGGTAGTAAGAAAATAAACTACTAACTCTTATGCTGCGTCCACACCTACACGGGTATTTTTGAAAACGCAGCTGTTTCGTCCACACGTAAACAGCGTTTCGAATCACCGAAAACGGAGATTTTTTTAAAACTCATTTTTTGCGTTTACATGTGGACGAGGAACAGAGTTCGTCAGGCAACGTCAAAGGTATGTGCCTTTTTTCACGTCAGCTGTGCGCCACGTTATTGCTTACATGAGAGGAATTGCAGAATGGCAGATTAACAGTATTATATCTTCAGGTTTTACACGCTTACATATAAACACGCAGTTACTGTCCCTCTATTTAGAAAGGCAGAGGCGTCACGGTGTAATTATACAGACCTACCTCGGCACTTGTGCAGGTGAAGCCAAAGGGAAGATATGCTTCACCATATTTTCTAGTCTTTGGCTTAGAACGAAGTTGGTTTGGAAACATATTCAGCGATGCTTCATCTCCTGCTTTGCGTTTGTGTTTTGTTTTTTTTTCCCTCTTTTCATGCCGCGCCCCCCCTGCAATGGCTCTGTGCCCCCCTTAGGGGGCGGGCCCCACACTTTGGGAAAGTCTGCCTTAATCTATTTTTTTTGTTTTCCAGACTGTTTAATGAACAAAAGTACCATTACCTAGTTAAGAAAGCTGTTTTTTTATTTATTCCATCATTGTAAGAGGTGAAGAGGAGCTGGGGTTTGGTTGATTGCGCTTAATGAGATGGGACTTGACTGTGAGAAGTCAAAGAAATCATATTTACTTCAATGTTTCGCTTACTGACCTCCTCAGCATTCATTTGTTAAAAACATTCAGAGAGGACTTGAACTCTCGAGTCATTTTTATTACTTTATTTGGGGGTTGGCTATGAAAGAAAATTAAGAAATTACCAGCACCTGGAATTGCCACTTAAGCAAACACGTTTAACTGACATACAGCTTAATAGAAGTAGGAACCTGTGTTAGAGCTCACTGATACAAATGAGGAGTTTTTGTGTTGCAATCATTCAAGATTTTCTGTCCCGGCCAACCTACAGAAGTGTCATGACCACAATAATAAGAGAAACACACGATTATATAACTCACACTTACACAAACTCCTTTGAGGCTGGTTTTGAGTGGGTACTCATTTAATCATATTCCTGGGAACCCCCAGGAACCTCCTCAAACCCCCCCCCCCGGGATGTCCAGGTTTCACTTTTCTTCAGATCTACACCACAGCTATATTAACCCAGGGGAACGTAGGTAATCTAAAAGCAATTACGCAGCCATAAGAACAACAGCCATCGTCGGACACTTCAGCGAGTGGTGCTTCAGGCTAGTCCGTGACCTGAAGAAGAGACTGCAACAACAAGCTGAGATCCCCTGTGCCTTCCTGTCTACCACTCTGATTATCAGGAACACTGAGAGGTTTGTGTTTGTCAGACAGAGGATGTCCGGTGCACGCCAGCCATCTGATTAACACAATTCTCATGCCGTGCCACTATTCCAAATCAGTTTATCCTAATCACCCTCTCATAATTGCCCAAAATATTGGTACTTTTCAGGTCAGGATACAGGAGTTACTCACTCTGATGACTCTTAGGTTGGAAAAATAAGATCTCAAACTGAACTAAAAAAGCCACTGTTCATCAAAGCCAAACACCAAATGTTAGCGTTCAAACAAATAAAAATATTCATAAACATTTGGTCTGGATTTAGACTCGTTCAGGTCACAGGATGAGTAAGGAGAGTTCAGTGTGTGCATGTGTGCGCTGATCCACAGGGATATCCCTGACAAACATGTCAGCTCCCCTGTAAGAAAGCCAACTTTAATGAGCATCCTCCCCAGGCTTTCATTGCAGCTGGGGCAGAGGTTTACTGAGGCCGCACCATCTGGGAAGTTACCTCTACCGTTACCTTTGCACCAGCTGGCAGGACCTGCGTTATGTGTGTGCGTGGGTGCAAATGCCTTGGGTGAGACGAGGCCCCTTTTCTCTAGCCCACACAGCGAGAGCAGAGTCCACTCAAGGGGAGTGGGCCTCTGTCTGAAGGCTTAAAATAGAGAAGAGGGTGTGAGATGACTGCAGCCAGACCAACAGTGTGGAGAGCCTTTTGTCAGGAATGAGAGTGGGAGGGGGTGCGGCATTCAACAGCTCTCACTGCTGTGCATTGAGTTTTACGGCGTGTAAACCCAAAAATAACTCACTACAGTGTTGGATCCAGATCCAGAACCATGTACTGCACAGACTCAGGCGTGCAAGTCCTTTATAGCTACGGAGAGACAGGCTGGAAATTGTTCCCAGACGGAATTTACAAATTTAAAATGCTTGAATGAAGACAGACATTTGTTGATTTTACTTAAGCTGGACTTATTATGGTTTTCCTTTGTGTCTGTCAGATATACACTGTTGCAATGGTGGATGTTCATGTAATAAAAAGCTCACGGTAAAGCCTGAGCTTTTTATTATAAATGCTTGGTTTCTGACAGGTTTTTTTAAACTCTCAGCTCTGTGTGACATCAAAGAGAGAGGACATTCTTAATATGGTCATCTCAGGATCACAGAAACCCCACCCAACTACTGACCAGGGTTTCTGTTTATAGGGGGCAGCCAATCAGAAGAAAGTTTGACTTAAACGGAGGGCGTAACAGTGGATTTTTAAACAGTTTATTACTAACAGAGGATGAATTATAAGAAGAAAAGATTATTTTAATCAAAGCTATTCTCCTAAAATGTCCAAGAATTAAAATATGGAGCTGGGAATGAGCATTATAAGTCACCTTTAAAGTGTGCTAGCAGCTCTTTATATCAGGGTGAGCCAGCTTTGACAGCATATTTTTAGAGACCGAGACTCCTCAAGCTGCTGAGTAAAATCAGGCCACAGAGGAATCATTTGCCGAGTAAGAGATCATTTTTATGATTATTATAATAATCATAAAACTCTCTAGCTGTGGTCACAGAGGAAGACTGACTGGCCAATATCTCATGTTTAATGAAAGTCTCGTTGAATCGGCTAACATGCTGATGTTGTCTGACACTGGATATTTCTGTCAGCAGTGGCCAAACAGTAAGGCAATCTTGTCTCCTCTCAAACACACACAGCTGTGCACACAAACACACGCACACACACACCACTGCCATGGTACTTTTATTTGAGCATTTAAAAGAAAAAGAAAAAAAGAATTTACTGGACAGTGACAGCCTTTTCCAATAATCCTCCATGAGAAAGAGCTGTAAGAAAAAGCAGGCGCACAATCGAAAGCAAATCTTTCTCTGGGAAAATGCAATATAACCACGGGGCTTTTTTGTCAGCTTTACACTGCCAGAAAAGACCCAGATATGCAAGTTTTCTCAAAAGGTCCTCGTCAGCTTTTCACACAGGATTGCAGAGGTTACAAAAGCACTGTGTAGGAACTGACTTGGAGGGTTGGACCGACACCAACAGCATTAACCACAATACATGCTAACATCCTGTGCTTTTGTGCCCTATAGCATTGTCCTCTTCCTTCATGCCTCAGCAGGAATGTGAGCATTTATACACAAAGAAGGTTTGTGGCAAACTGCAAACTGTTAAGGAAACATATTGAAGCGACAGGAATGCGTGAATACAAACTGTGCATGAAGAAACTGTGAGCGCGTTTACAGTCAATACAAGTGGGGGAGGGGCTGAAGCCGATGCCACCAGGGTGAGAGGCGGGGCACACCCTGGTCAGGTCGCCAGCCTGTGGCTGTATCCCAATTCAGGGTCTGCAGCCTTAAAGTACGCAGCCTTAACGGTCCACAAGGGCCGTGTACTCAAAGACCATTAAGGCCGGAAGTGCGAGGCTTGTGAAATGGGACGGTCTAGCCTCCGTCGCGCTGCCCAGGTTGCCTAGCAACCATGATACTAACAGCTGGAAACGTTTCATACGGCTTTGTTTGACAGAAATGAAGGAGAAAATCTTTTGTTCATTTGTTTGTTTGTTTCTACATGAGCTTTGATCATTCTCTGTAAGATTAAGCTCAGCTATTGAACGGCGTATATTTTAAAGTAAAGGCTTTAAAACCAAGTTAGTACAAACGTCACTAATGTCACATGACTTTGCCGACATGTGACCAACAGTAATGTTTTAATGTTCTTCGTTATTAAACATTTGCACATAAATAAGTGACATAATATTCAGTACTTAAAGTTTACTCTTCAGGCACCCCTCATCCGCCGTTTTTTTTGGCAAAATTATCCACACCCACCGCCGCGCTATGCATTCTGGGATATGTTGGGCCACGAAGTCTACACCGCCACGTCCTTAAAATTCAGGGAAATGAAGGACGCATTTGAGGGCCGCATTTCGAGCAGCCTTTGGATTGGGACAGCCCTCGTCGCGTCGCTGTGACATAATTGGCCTTAAAATGCGGCCTTTAAGGCTGCAGACCCTGAATTGGGATACAGGCTGTTGCAGTCCCAACACAGAGAAACAGACAAACGTTCAAACTCCCGTTCACACCAATCTCTGTTGTTTGGTCTTGATTTTGATTGGATGTAATGGAACCAAGTGGTCTAATGGCTTTTGTCAGAACACTGGGAAAAATTTAATTTGGTTATAACATCATTTACACAAAGGGACGACATAACAAGACATTACCGAAAAAACAAAAAATAACTGTCTACAGCACAACATCTTCACTGTTACTAAGCAAAGAGAATTGTTGAACATTTCAAGGCCCTTGGGAACTTCTTCTACTGCACGCTTCCTTAAAATGAGTTCACTGACCGAGTTTAGGTTTGATCGATCAAAGCACTGAAGACCTCTCCTTCTGCCTGACGGCTTTTGTTGCTGGCTTTGATTGTCTGTGACAGACAAACACTTTGGGATTCAAAAAAAATCAACACGACAGCTTTTGAAGGCTGAAAACGCTAAATGCATATAATGCACATGACTGCTTGTTAAAATAACAAAGCGTCCTTCCAAAATCAGTGTGCCAACCTTTCACGGCGCACTTCTACAGGCTGCTAAAGACTCCGATGGCAGACGAACAAAGAAGATGGAAATGAAAACTGTGCTTTTTCTGAGCAACAGGAAAGTAATTTTCCTGGGATACTAAATATTTTCTGCCCCTCACCTTATTAGTTTTCTCAATTTATGAGATATCAAGCAACTTTCTAAATAGCTACCAGCCACAGAAGAACGTTTCAGAGTCAGCAACCACTCGTTTTTCAGCATTAACGAGCATTTGCTCAACACCTGAATTCTCTGTTGCTCACTTCAGCCGTGCAGGTAGTTTAATGAAAATAAATTAACGTTCGAGAGCTGGTTCGGAGCATGGAGAGAAAACCCAGCCTGACTTCAAAAGGGACTCGCACCATCTCAGAGTGAGAGATCCCCAGACTTCACTGCAATTATTCGGAGCATCTGCGCATATCGCGGGCTGCAGCAACCCGAGCGCTGCGGAGCGTCGCAGTGAGCCCAGTCCCTCTGCCATGGGACTTTCAGCAAATAAATAAGATACGTAAGAATTGTTTCACTTCTAATTCGGGACTGCAGCTGCACCCTCATTTCATTAGAATGAAATTCTGACTGAGACAAAGAGGAACAGGACGAGGCCATGAGTACTGCGTGCCAGAGCGGTTAGATAGATAGCAGGCAGGCACCATCCAATAACAAAACGAATCCTCAATCTTATTTTCTGTCCCTGGAAGCATTGGGGTTGTGTTTTTCTTTTTCAGTCGTAGCAGATTTTTATCTAACCACTAAACTGCTGCAAACATATCAACCGCTTGCTGGAATGCCCCCGTCATGGTGAATTTTTCACATGAAGCCTATTGTTGTCTGCCCCACTGGGGCCTCAGCAAATGGCCCAATGAGGGAGAAAACACTAAAGCAGATTCCACAGACCAAAGCCCATTAGTCCACCGGCCTCGGGAAGAAACTAGGCAATATCTCAGAATGATGAAAACAACTTTTTATGTCCAGTGATGCAGTGAACAAAGGGTAAAGGATGATATCTGAAGACCTCAGTGAAAGCTTTAGAATGCTTCAAAGAGGGAAACGGCCTGTTTCAGATTATCACCAAGGGATGCGAAGACAAACTGCATGCAACTTAACCACATATGATTTGGCACACACTGGGAAAGCAAGAAAGCCTCGTTTTGTTTATGCACCACTTAACGTGTCGCCAAAACAGACCGCCACCCCAAAAGCCTCAAAAACACAACCCCGACAAATTCTTCCACATTTGATGCCCGCACGAAAAACAAGCTCTCACGGTAAGACTGTCACAGAAACGTTTACTGTAACCATGCACCACTAACTGGAGCCATAGCTGTCTGTTTTCGTTGGGAATGGTGTATTATAATGTTTTTCACCAATGTGTAATGGACCGGTTCTTATGTGTCAATGTTTGTTGCTGAAGGAGAATCTGTTTTAAACAAATGAAAACTAAACTCCTCTTCAGGTCCAAGCTTCTAGATATAAAGTATATGCAAATGCTCACATAGAATTCAAAAGCAAGAACTGATCCAAAGGACCTATAAAGTGACCCATTTCACTTAATTTGATCTATTATGATCATTTAAAGCCCCATATTTTTCTGTTGTAGAGTATCAGGGCTGATCAACCTTCATTTGAGCAAACTTTCTTCTGATTGTGTTCCCTTGTATAAACAAAAAGGTCTCAGTAGTAGAAGGGTCAGATCCAGGGTGGCCTTGTTTAAACTTTGTCTTATAGCATTGTCCTCTTCCTTTATGCCTCAGCAGGAACGTGAACATTTATGTGTTTAAGATGAGCATCCGCCTTTGCAACAGTTTATATACATATATGAGCAGTGTTGGGAAGGTTACTTTTAAAATGTATTCCATTACAGAATACATGCCCCAAAATGTATTCTGTAACGTATTCCATTACGTTACTCAATGAGAGTAACGTATTCTGAATACTTTGGATTACTTAATATATTATCATGCTGTTTACAACTACATGAATGTACTATTGCTGTGATTTATTACTGTTACTGAAGGTCCGCGGCTCCGAACCGTAGTAAAGGGACCTCTGGCTAATACGGTGGGTTCTGTGTCGGCTCGTAGCCGAAAACTAGCTTTACTTTGTTGTCTGGGTCAACTTTGCTAGCGAGAGACAGAGAGAGGCGTTGAAAGGCTGCTCCAACAGAACTTATTGTTTTTGGAGGAAAACACGCACACGGTGTACAGTCGAGTCTTAATAGCTTACTTACAGCTGGGCTCGTCAGGCTCTCTTCTTGGCTGCAGTGGTTATTATTATATTTACATGCTTCCAGCTCCCGTTTTTGCTCGATGACAGCTCGTACTTTTCCTTTTTCTCCCTCCCTCGCTCACAGACACATAACGGGTATGGCAGTCCATTCTCCCTGCAGCACGGACTACACTGCCCATGATGCTACATTCTTTAGAGCTATACCTGTAGCATTCTGCCATTAGCTTAGCACAACAACAACAAAAAGGCCTCTCTCACCCAGGAAACACGCAGAGAGAGAGCGTCGCCCTGTAACCATGGCAACCGTAACGCTGCCGCCTGGAACAACAGAACGTAGCTGTCAAACAAAACCCAAACAGTCCTGACCCGCGACAATATGAAACAGGGAAGTACCGCCGTGTAATCCATTTATTTCAACAAAGTAACTGTATTCTAAATACCACCTTTTTAAACGGTAACTGTAACGGAATACAGTTACTCATATTTTGTATTTTAAATACGTAACGGCGGTACATGTATTCCGTTACTCCCCAACACTGAGTATGAGAAAAAAATAAGGAAAAGCATACGAGGTTCCATGTAAAGTCACGTGTCAACACCTGGGGAAGGAAAAGCAAAATAAAAGATGAGGCCATCAGTTAGTCTGGAAAGCAGACAGCCTTAAATCACCAGCGGCCATTTAGCAAGTCAGCGAAGTACCTCCCTGAGCAACAGCAATGCTGCTCAGCTGCTTCGCTGCCCTTCGGTACATCGCACCACAGGAACAGGACAATCATATCTGACACCTAAGTACTTTAGTTCAGCAAAGGAGACACCTTATCAGCTGAGGCCACCGATCCTACCAACGCTACCTCACTCTCCATCTGCTCCGGCCTGATGACGAGCTTGCACAGCAGAATGATGGCTACAAATCTGCGTGCATTGAGTAGGTGAAAGAGCACTTAGTAGTTTGCACTCCAAACCCAAAGCTAACAGCCGTGTTGCTGACAACAGTAAATCTCCTGTGCCTGTTTCTCAAACGTCAAAGTGCTGCGAGGCGCTACAAATGCAGCTTTTTATGCTGCCCACCACGTGCTGAGCCCACTGCTATTTTGTCTTGAAAAACAAGGGCTCTGGATTCCTAACATGTTGTGGAGATTAGAGAAGTATTCGGTGGAATTCCAGACCCCATATGGTGACACGGTCCTCACGTCTCCCCTCTATTAGAGGTTTGCTTGCCTTGCCAGGAGTTTCAGCACTTGATCCAGAGCCAAAATAAAAGATTAGGCAACAGAGAGGTGCAAAGAGAAGGCCAGCAGCATGGAGCATAAGTAATACTTGATCTGAATTGTTAAACAACCCCTCATGGCCTGCTCTGAGATTCAAGCCAGGACACTGAAGTGGATAATGTGGCAAGGAGAGGCAAAGAGGGAGGGACTGTTCACATGGATCATGACTCATTTGAGGTATTAGACCACTGCTGTTCCCAGTTTCCCAAATCACCTCTTTAAATTTGCGGGACAGCACACAATGAGTCAGCGCTTGGACACCTTCAATGAAAAGACGGTGGCATTCCTGTTGCAATCCGCAATAAGTCCGGGAGAATGAGCAATAAGCTCCTATTATGCAAATCTCTGGAGTTTTACAGGAAAAGCCCCACCATGACTCCAATCTGTAGGACCTTTTACCTGTGCGAGTGTTTAGCGACGTCGAAGAGGATTAGCAGCTAGGATGGAGTGCTCACTGAGCCGGTTTCCTGGAGCACAGAAGCATCTGTAATCTGCATCCACGACGTCTCCCACTCCCATGCTGCATAGAGGCTTCGCTGGAGTAACAGATTCTGTGAAATTAGGTTTGTGGCTATCATATTTCATCACACACGCTGTTTAAGTGACATCCAGAAAACAAAACAGCAGATATCAACATTAACCGTCATCTCTGCTGGATGCCAGCTTGGCATCAAACAGACTGAAAGAGATTCATTCTTTCAGGCCACAGCCTTCTGAGTCGCGTCGCCAACATCACAGCAGCCTGTTGCATCATCACGGCTGCCCGGGTGGAGAAAGCTGATATTAGAGACAAACAACGCAGTGCTGACTGATTGAAACTCCAACAGCCCTATTAACGAGGCACGTTCCAGAGGCATGCAACAATTAAGGCTGCTCTGCCTGCCAGGGATGACTGAGAGATCCACAAGCAGCCAAAAGCTCATCGTTCAAAGAAGCCAAGCTGGAACTCCAAGCCAAAAGAAGTAACTTCTAGAAGGAAAAATAACTCTGTAAGAATAATAATGATAATATTGACTACAGTAAATCTGCAGCATGAATACAAAGCCTTCATTGTGAAACATGAATGACCCAAAACGACATTTTAAGTTAAAAAAAAGATGAACTTGAAGAAATTCAACCATGTGCAAATCATCAATTTACGCATTTCCAAGTTTTAACAGATGTGGCAAAGACAGATAAGTTCTTGAGTAATTAGCCAAGGGACGATTAATGCCGTATTTCAGGCAGTTTATATCATTTTTTACCTTCTCTGTGTCCATGTGGGACAGAACTGTGTCAGCTCGCAATGACGATTAAGTCTGCCTGTGGCAGATTTCTCTTGGATACAAGTTTCATGCATACTCCTCTGAGAGGAAACAGGATCTTCAGCACTGTGGAGAGGCTGACCCACTTCACAACCTCGTTGCACAATACTGCAGTGCTGCTCGCAAAGTTGGCAACTCTGCCAAATATACACAATACACGGGAATTCACACAGAGCAGCTCCAGTAACATTAGCTCAGCATACTCGAATTGCACAAACAGCAACGTGGCGCCTCTGCATCGTTAACATACCAAAGAAACCTCGTTTTAAACTCTCTTTTACCTGGCAGCTTGTCCCCTGAGAGGTTATCTGCGATGAAATGGAGAAGAAAGTCTTTCTGTATAGCACCTGCTGTAAACTCTGCACATTTCTGCAACCCCGCCCCCCAAAAACAAAACAGGGCATATCAGCATAATGTGCTGAAGTCGGACTTTAAGCAAACCTCTGGGAGATCAGGTGCTGCAAACTGGCACCAAACAGCCACGGTTTGGGATTCCAAACTCTCAGGAACAGAGATTATTCAAAGCACTGAGGACGTCTCAAAACGAACAGCCATGGCAGGAGAGAAGCAGAAGCATTTGGCCGAAGGGGAACGTTAATTAGCTAAGTCGGAGAGAAAAGCTGCGAGCCCAGAGTGCAGCGCGGCAGCTCGTGGCGTCTGGGCTCCGGGGCCGGAGCACTGGAGACATCGTGCCAGTCCTGCTGCCTGCAAGCTTCAGATTGCAGAGCGTGGACGGAAGCCTGCGATTCTGAAATCGGTCTCTGTGCACGTGCCCGCTGTGTTTTCCACACAGCGACGTGGCAGAGGTTACAGGAGACTTCTCTTTGAAGACAGTCCCTCAGATTAAGTATCCAACTCTCAGCCTCTGCTGCGATGACCATATTTCAGAGAGATCTGTTGGAATAATTCAGGACTATTTGAAGAGCTCAGGCAATTTGTCATTGCTAATATAGCGGAACATGAACATCTTTGCATATTCATCATTCAGAAAACTGCAGCACTCCAAAAAATAAAGTACTAATGAATTAGAGCTGATATACAGAGTGGGTTTGTTGGTTTATTTATTTATTTTTTTTGAGGAGGGGGCGTGTTTAGTTTTTTACAGCTAGGGTTAAATAACAAAACAGGAAGGAAAAAAATAACAAAAAGAAAGAAAGGGACTAAAGAAACATCTCATTTTGGCCAAATTGTATGTTAAAGCACTGCAACTGGAACGGAAATAACACTGCATTTATAGTGGAAGCACAATGTGTCGTGATGTGTGAACACAATCAGATAGGGACTGTCTGCAATCACCGAGCTGGTCAAAAATAATCTCACAGGACTTTAAAATAGCCTCATGCCGTACACGTCTTTGGCAGATTTTAAATTTAATTAATTTTCCCATTTGATTACTTACTGTTGCACACAACATGCGTCACAGTATACTGGTGTCCTATCCGCCCGTACCAACGTGCGTCAGCAGTTTTATTACAGCTGTTCCCACTAACATACCACAGCTGCTTCTGCCTGTATGGAATTTCCACTGTCAAATCATATAGTGATACAAGGAGGATCTTAATGTTTGTAGTCCCATGATTGAAGACCACAGAACTAGAGTGCAGTTTCATTTCAACTTAAAAATGTTTCCATTCTATAAAAGATTTGAGGATCTGAGATCATGTCTGCAGGTAATTATAGAAGGTAGTAAAGCACTCAGCACCCTTTGCTTTCAGCACCATTAGCAGTCCAAGATTTTAACAGCGCCGTGTTAAAGTCACAACATGAGTGGCGTGAGAACATGAAGGATTGAGGAAAGGGCGCACTTAGTCTGGTCTCCTGTGACTTGTTTCTCGCCGGTAAGTGACGAATATGCGATGGCCGAGCAGGGCACCGATTCGTGTTCTGCGGCCCAGTTACAGACACCGGCGGCCTTAATTAGCGCCAGTGTTTAAGGGACATTATACTTGAAGGGCCGAGGACAAGTGTCACATTGAAAACAGGGGGAGGTTGGCTATGGCTTGAAGCAGACTGAGGAATGAGTGCTTGCTCCCCTATGAGAATTCCAGTCTGGAATGTAGCTGCTCCTTGACGCTGAAAATACTCCCCGTGTGTCCCTAGTGGCCCAAACAACAGAGTCCACCCCTCACACTGCAGACACACAGTCAGATTTAGGAGGGACCGAGCACCAGAAAGCAGACGAAAAGCACGTTTTATTGGATTAAGACCTTCTTAACTGTACTTGAATATGACGGAAAGAATTCGGGAACTCGAGGAGGTCTGTGTCAACAGGCGCTGTTTGCTTAACTTCGAGATCCTTGCAGGGTTTAACGCACTCTTTCTGACACATCCTAAATCCTAAGAGGTAAAAAAAGAGAAGAAAAAGGGGCTAAATACAGCTGCTGACCAACCAGGATGTTAAATTGAAATTCTCTTTAAATCTCCAAGGATCCAGAAAAGTAGCTGGGAAACCAAGAAAAAGCCGCAGGGAAGTAAATACCCATGTGAGTGTGATGGTGATAGCAGCCAAAGGTCCATTTTGGGAAACTGCTGTTTAGATGTACTTGTAGTTTCAGTCTTCACAGCTGTACTAGTTCTGTTCTAGAACGTCTGCAAGCACAGATAAAAACAACAGCTGCATTCGCCCAGAGGTTAGAGGCAGTGTTGCCAACTTAGCGACTTTGTCGCTATATTTAGCGAGTTTTCAGACCCCCTTAGCGACTTTTTTTTCTAAAAAGCAACTAGCGACAAATCTGGCGACTTTTTCTGGTGTTATTGGAGACTTATTTATGACGACTTTTTGACGTGAAAGAGCGTGTTGCTCTTACTCTCAACAAGCAGCGGTGCTGCCGTGGGCACCTCACCCTTGCTAAAGCACTCACGGGCGGAGGATAGTCCTCTCCCAGCTGCAGGAGACGTTCACACCTATGCATCCAAACTGCAAATGAATCGCGCATGAGCGAAGCCGCTGCTCCCGCACTGACTGTAACGCAGTCAGTTCTTCTTTTACTGTTATGCTGTTTTGTGGATCACAAGGTTTAAAACTACTTATAAACACACACTCTCACACACAAAGTAACTCCACCAGAGTGCCAATTTCGGGTCACTTTTGCCGGTCGAAGCCCAGATAAAGGAGCAGGGTTGGAATTGTGACATTAAAAAACAATAATTGCTAAAATAAATTTAATTTGTAGTTCTAAATAAATTCTAAATGCATTTAGGATGTTTTTTGCTCACTTTATGTCTCTTCCACAGCATAGGTTACAATTATATTAGCATGACCAATTATGCAAATTAGGTGATGACGTCATTTAGCTACTTCTAGCGACTTTTAGGACAGCCAATAGCGATTTTCCTTACTGAGGAGTTGGCAACACTGGTTAGAGCTATTATTGCCACAGTTTTTTGTTTATTGAGATGTGAAAAGCACAAACGCTGATGGAAAAAGGTGCTTTAATGCCTCAGTAATTAATGCGCCCAGGCCATCAGACCATGACTGCCCACTCTGTCAGACACTGACACTCTCCGAATACAGCAAAAATGCAATCTAAGCTGCTCCATGTAAAACACCACATCAGTGTTTCATTACATAATGAACTGTGATAGCCGAGTCATGCTGGCTGTAAACAAATGAACCGCTACTGAGAAAAGTGGTTTATCTTTCTTAGCTTTCTCTGCGGTCACGTTGAAATTCCCTGGGTGTGAACGCAGAGAGAAAGTCAATGCACTTGATTTCATGTCTACTGTGGCTCTACCAGCCTGCAGCTGACAACCCTTTCTCTGCAACTTTCAGCTGCCCCCTCTTCAAAAAAGAACACGCAGACATGATGTCCTATTACCAAACTAAAAGCTTGCTTGGCTGGAGCAACAGGATACTGGCAACTCTAAAAGCCCGCTCCACAGGGCCAGGATTGTACTCTCTCCAACCCAGTGCAGAGTGTTAAGTACAGCACCTTGCGTGGATGGCTGGCACCTGTCCCTCTGTATCTGCAGACCCGGTTGGCACAGATCAACACTGCGCCATGCTCCACTTCACAGCCTATTACACATACCAAACAAATTAAATATGAGTGGGAGGGAGGGTGTGTGATGGGGCAAGATGGGATTTCTTTTTTTTGGTGAAGCCCCAGCAGTCAGGGGAGTCCACACATGCAATAGAGGTTCATTAGACGGCTCAGTCGAGCCTCGTGGAATGTGCGAGGAGGCGCATCGCTCCATTGTTCAGTAGCTGCTCCTCTGGGAAAGGGGCTGAGCATATATCAAGAGTTGATGAGGAGATGTGGAACAATGCTGTGCCATCATACGACAGGCAGCTCAGCGTGTGGACGCCTCTTACTGTCGAGGGAGGTGAACTCTGTACAAGCCACTGTCTGCACGGAGAATCCGCAACTCTCAAAAAGCCCAGGACTAGTTTATCTTTCCCATTTTAGGAGGTTCCTGGTTTGGCTGAACTTTTGCCACTGGTTAGCATAACGTTTCTCTGCGGCGGTGCTGAGGCAGCGCTGAGGCCCGGTGCAACCCCCAAGGCCGGTCAGCTTACAGTGGTTTGGACTTTCCCTCTCTCCTCCTCAGTTATTGTGCGTTGTGAGGTTCAGAGCAGCATTCTAATGAAGTGGCGGACCTCATCAGCGCACTTCAACTGCCAGCGGGTCAGCAACGGCTAGCTCGCACTTCAAATACCCAACAGGCTTTGTGACTGATCTCTAAGTAAGACATGGATCTACTACTGTTAGATAAGAACTGTTTTTTTGTTGGATTGAATCACCCACAGCTAAAATAATCACATATTAACAGAATCATGATTTTAAATGCTGGGATTATCCACAAAGGTTTAGTATCAGTTTGCATTTCTTTTCCACAGTTATGAGTCCAGAAACAGCCCGTGCTCTTGACACAAACAAAACCTTTGAGTAAGGTGGATGTACACAGACTTCAAATATGGCAATAATGTTTTTCAGTCTGAGACACTGTTAAATAAATCAGTATATCAGTGTTTACAACACTGAGCACGCTCTGGAGCCCATGTAGCAGAGCATGCATCGCTGCTGACCCGACGTTAACAGCAGACGGCTCACCGGTTTGCAGACTACACAGAACACCAACTCCCTTATTTCCCTTACACATTACACTAACAGTATGCAAAGTTTATATCACAACACCTCCAGTCCCCAAAGTCCAATATCAGTCGAGCTCAAATACATATATAGTAGGGATGCACCAATAGACAGCAAGAAAATGATTATGGCTAATATTCTCTTTGAAACTGATACTTGCAAACAGGATGACATTAGCCAATTACTGATATCAGACACTGTTTAAACTGGTGTTAGTGGTCATTATTTTAATGTTGTGTGAAATTAATTTTGTGCAGGGAAACTATTCAAAGCGATGAACAGTTAAATGACTGACTTGTTCTCAATAATAAAGATTAGTTTGTTTCTAAAGCACAAAAGAAAGTAGAAACAGCGAAAACTAACTCAAAAATATCAGCACTAAAGTTGAAAATTATTTTAACCTTTTGTATTGGCTCAGAATTTAACAGTTGGTGTAAATATATACTCCACATATGCCACATACTAGGGATGCGCCGATACCACTTTTTTGGAAACGAGTACGAGTACTTGCATTTCAGTACTCGCCGATACCGAGTACTTAATAAAAACATGATTTAAATTTGCAGGTAACAGCTTTAACAAACATAACAAGGGGACTGGTTTGGAATTAAGAACATTTATTTAAAATGAAAAGCATGTTGTATGCAACATATTTTCAGAATAAATAATTATAAAAAAAACAAAATTAAATTTTAAATTTTTTCGTCTGTTTCTCTGTTTAGAAGTCTCACTAGCACAGTCACAGCTGGGATGACATCAGAGGCTAGTGCGTCAGGGAGATAGTCAGGGAGTTCGTGCTCGGACACGCCCAGCACTCGCTTTTTCTCAATGAGGGACTGGAGCATGTAATACGTGCTGTTCCAGCGCGTCTGTACGTCCTGCTGCAGTCTCTTTATTGGCTGGTTGAGCTGTCCCTGAATGTCCTCGAGGCGGGAGTAGGCTAAGGCGGAGTGTTTAAAATGCCCAACTATTTTCCGTCCCACTGCTATAGCATCAGCTATCCTCCTCTATGCTAATAAGCATGGGTAAATAAGCGTGGGTAAATAAGCGTGGGTAAATAAGCGTGGGTAAACTCTTTGTACTCGTTGTCGTGTTGGGATTTTAGGTGCTTGATTAAATTACTTGTGTTAAATGCGCTACCTTTAGAGCCTCCTCCGGACAATTTCGCTGAGCACAATTTGCAGTCCGCCTTTGTTTTCGCGTCTTCGTTCACTTTGAAATAGTTCCACACGACTGACTTGTCTCGCCTCGCCTTCTCCCAGCTCCGAGCTGCAGCCGGGGCCTGGGGGCGGGCACTCGACGCCTGTGATTAATCCCTTACATGCTGCTCAAACATAGACAGGTCTCAGACCGTGGTATCGGTCCTCGGTATCGGGGGACTTTTAAGGAGTACGAGTACTTTAGAAAATGTGGTATCGAGGCCGATACCCAATACCGGTATCGATGTATCCCTACCACATACTATATGAACAAGCATATTACTGACTGCAGCTGTTTGCCTCACTAAGCTAGTCAGTCTGCTTCAGCAAATCTGGCAACAATCATTCAGGTATGCTATGCGTGTCTTTGTTATTGTACATTTATGTTGCTGTAGCTTCACTGAAAGAATCAGCTGCCTTGAAAAAAAAAAAACCCCACAGAGTCTAATGTTTCCCCATAAACCAAAAGACGCAGCGTGCACGTTCCTCGCACTACCACATGACAGTGCAATCTGAATGGTCAGACAGCAGTGATGGAGCTCCACTAAAGGGCTGTCAGAGGGAATCATTAATCCCAGAAGGCAGAATGAGACAGATGGTACGATGACGGCGGATCAATGCTTTCCCCGCCATCCTGACTGCTTCCAGTGGCCTGCCCGGAGGGAGGAAATGGGCTAATCCCTCAAAAGAAAGTCCAGACAAAACATGCAAGATGAGCGTGAGCCGCCCTCCTGCTCCTTCAGACCCTGTGGCTGTGCTGCATGTACTGCCCATTCCACGTGAATAGTACTGGAGGGAGTTAAAGAGGAGCGATGCAGAAGTAGGCAGACATTTGTTCCTGTGTTTCTAGTCGAGAGAAGCTTTATGAAGGATTGACCCCCCTCTTTAGGACCTCTCTAAGAGGTCCCCAGCTGCAGGATGAAGGAGGGGAAGCATATATGAACTATAGATAAATGTCAAAGAAGCCGTAGCCACAGAACCAGACCCTTCTCCGATTAAAGGTTCAGACAGCAGTGTTCCCAGCATGGAGTAACGGAAGAGTGGGAAAAGGGGAGGAGGAAGCCCCACTGAGCTCTTTATGTACTCTTCTTCTATTCTGACAAATAGAACACACAATACCAGTAAAACCACTTATGGTGAGTCTTAAAACTAGACTGAAATATAGCTTTCATTGCCTAGCAGGAAATCAGTCATTGTTATAGTGAAAGAGTTACGGTACACTCTTTTTGTCAGTTTGGGTCAAAATCTGCCAGTTTTCTTTTCTACAGTGCTGAGGTGCTGAGAAACGGGTGTTTGCAGCTATGGTGCCATCAATCGACGGGCTCCTTAGTCGCCCGTGCTGCCCAAAGACCTGTCACATCTGCAACTTAAACCACAGTCCCTACTGGAAAGCCAATAACAGTGCGACACAACACACATACACACAACAGATAATTTGCACGGATTGCCTCATTAAGGAGAAGAGTCCCCTTTTTCATTTTTTCCTTAAATGACTATCAGTCTGTTACTGTAAAAACCCAAACAGGAAAGTGGCGCTCAAATGTTTTACAACGGGCCATCAGGTTGTGTAACGAGCACACTGTTAGTATCATATGATCGCACAAGCTCAAGGACGTGAAACGATCATGTAACTATTGTCCCAACAGCAACTGTAGCCTCGACGTAGATTCCAGGACAACTTTTATTTCAGCTCCACGAGTTCTTTTTCTCAGGCTTTCTGGTCAGCCTCTATCACAATGTGACAGAGCCTCTTTTGCTCTCTCCAGGGCAAGTGGCTTTCTTATCTACCCGATCGAAAACACAGCTCATTGCTTGTTGGCTTCCAGCGCCACAGATAGGAAGGTGTTTATTGGACTCAGTCAGGGAAGCCATGCAGCCCACTTCCTTCTAAACAGGCCTGCCCTGTACGTAGCCTCCAGACAAACAGGGTAAATAAGCTGAGGATCCAATTGCTGTTCCTGTGTGTGTGTGCATATTTGTGTGTTGAAGGGAGAGTAGGCTGATAGCGTGTCTACACTTCGCCTTCAGAAGACTTACCATATTTGGAAAGGAACAAAACAAAATTCCTCTTACAAGATAATAAGCTGCCATCTATTTAATGCTTCTCCTCCCCATTGCTGTTTCCAAAGGCTGCCGCATGAAGGCATCCATCTCCGGCCTTCCGATTTACTGCCACTCACCTGTTTTTAATTCCATCAGCATGATGATGAAAGCTGAGAGAGCATTATGGTTCTCGCCAGTGGTCAGACAGTGAGTGAGCGAGCGCAGGCTCTGCATCAGTCACACTGTCAGCCTGCCAAATCACTTATGACAGATATAAGCAGAGGTGAAGGGGGTGGAGGGGTCTCTGATGTGCCAAGGGTTGACCCCTAGTCCTCCACAGAACACAGCCACACAATGCAAACACCATAAACATGTCCATTTAATACAGAACAACAACTTTACAATGTATAGTGGAGTGCAACACTTGCTGGGGTCAAATAGCTTTTATAGTTTTAACACACTTGGTGGACCAATTTCTGGTAGAAGGAAACCTCAAAGAATGACTGAGCCACAGATTTAGACTGGATGCAAATACTCAAATCTGTTGTTATCTAAGAATTAAATCAATACTTTAATACTAGCACCACCTCCTACTGCTCACCCCAAGAAAGCAGAGAAAATTAAAAATTAAAAACTGAAACACAAGTACATTCTTCATCTAATTTTCCAAAGTTATGTGCACTGATTTGAGCTCAGAAACATGTGCTTAGCTGTTATCTACAGCAGTGCTTTTGTGCCTCCTCTGCACTATTCTGTTCATCTGTGTCTCAACACTGCCAGATAGGGCTGTGCGATATGACCAAAATCTCATATCCCGATATAAGAATTCTATCGTCCCGATAACGATATAAATCACAAAAATTTAACATTTTCTGTAAATTCTGTGAATCTCGGGCAGCTCGTCTTGCGTGAAGTGTTTCCAGCTGCACGTCGTGTAGCTGGAGTCGAGTGTTTTAACCGATGCATGAAACGATACATTTTTAGACATAGGTTGTAACGGCTGCCGTTTTCTTTGTGAGTATTTATTACACGGCGTGCTGCGGAAAGCCTGTTCTAACGTTTGAGTCTAAGGTTTATTGTTTAAGCACCTGGCAGCGTTTTTACTTCTCATCCGTAAATAATCTGCTCTTTCACATGATTCAGTTTATTTTGAAAAGTCTCAACAGGATCTTGAGCTTTATTGTGAAAGGTTTATAGGTTGATACTAGTGAGTTACCTCATTTGAGGATCATAGAATATCTTAACCTATGTGTGTTTATACATCTCTTCCTATATGTCGTCTCTCCAGCCAATTGTACTTTACTTTACTGCAAATTATGTCCTCAAAGTTAAGCTTTGCCAGTATCAGTATCTCTGCAACAAGTCTAACCCCAATGAAACAAAAAGCCCTGAACTTTTCTCGGACCAGTCCAACAGACCTGCCTGTGGGAACAAAAACAAGCCGGTCTTTAAACTTCCAACTGCCTACTACAAAGTCAATATGATTGCAATGCATTCAGTGCCACCAACTCCCCAATAAAAGCAAATCTGTCTCTTTCCTGATGCGTTCTAAAACATCCTTAGCTGATTCTCTCAAAGTTGGCTTAAGATCATTTTCAGCAAAGGAAACAGCAAAAAGAGAAGCCACTAAGGCTTTCCTGTCATTGTGAACCCATCTGACCACAACATGTTTGCCCATAAATCACAAATTTGCGTGAGCAAACAGAACTTGTTGACAAAGAAAGCATGTAGCTCCTCTAAACAGCTTCCCCAATGATGTTTTCAAACGCCGAGAAAAATGTTCCAGCAAATGGCACGGCATGTGCGCACTAGTTAATGTTTATCATAAAATAACAAAGAACTGAACAGAATAATTATAGTTAGGGCTGTGCGATATGACCAATATCTCATATCCCGATATAAGAATTCTATCGTCCCGATAACGATATAAATCACTAAAATGTAACATTTTCTGTAAATTCTGTGAATCTCGGGCAGCTCGTCTTGTGGGAAGTGTTTCCAGCTGCGCGTCACGTAGCTGGAGTCGAGTGTTTTAACCGATGCATGAAACGATACATTTTTAGACATAAGTTGTAACGGCAGCTGTTTTCTTTGTGAGTATTTATTACACGGCGTGCTGCGGGGAAAAGCCTGTTCTAACGTTTGAGTCTAAGGTTTATTTTTTAGCACCTGGCGGCTTTTTTACTTCTCATCCGTAAATAATCTGCTCTTTCACGTGATTCATTTTACTTTGAAAAGTCTCAACAGGATCTTGACCTTTATTGTGAAAGGTTTATGTGGAACATAAACAAGCGGACACGCGATGGTGTTACCGTCGTTGTTGCTAACGACAACGCATAAAAACAGGCGCTTGTCTGTCCATAGTGTGGTTATATAAAATATAAGAGAAAGAGAGAACTTTAATACATTAATATAGCCACTACAGTGACCATCAAAACCATGAAAAATATTGCCGCAAACAGTTTATTTTGCGACACAATGAAACAAACGATAGCGTAAAATGAAACGATAGACGTTTTTATATCGTCATCCGATATATATCGTTATATCGAACAGCCCTAATTATAGTTGTCACGGATACTTGAATCAGTATTGGGCTGTCTGATATCAGCGACGTAGCATTTACACTAGGGACACTGGCATGTAGTCATGACAAAGGATCTGAGGCAGAAAAACAGTTTGTATTGAAAAAGATTGGATGAATAAAGCATTTGACCAAAATATGTCTTTTTTAATATTTAAAGCTTATAAAAAAAATGTAAAAAGACAAAGTAACTGCAACCTACATTACTGAGAAGCTACATGTGCTGACGGGGGGAGCGGCACAGGTCACATGATCACAGCGGGTAGTTATCATGAAGCGGCACAGATACGGTGTCAGCTTTCCCCTTGTAAATTAAGTTCAGATTGCTTAAAAGCAAAAACAGAGCCGCAGTAGGTGGTGGTGTGATTGGCGTGCGGATACTGTGACATGTCAAACCATGTTCTGTCATAGGTCATGCAATAAGAGCAGCCATGGGAACGGTATGGGAAACATACAGAGTATGGCCAGTATGGACAGGTTGTGTGATGGGAAGGCCATCTGGTATCACCAGCCACGCAGCGCCATATGATCACACCTCCTCATCCCTCATCCTACACCCAGCCCCCTTGCATTAATGGACTCGCAGCAGCTATTGAACGCTTATATGTTTCCGGTCATTGGCATTATTTTTTTATTTGTATGACAACCTCTTGCTGAAACAATGGCATTCCACATGCTCTACATGTCTTCAAATATTGATCTTCCCAACCCTTCGGCAGGAGTAAAGGGAGAGCCTGAAGAAAGGAATGAAAAAATACACATAAGGACTGAGCTGCCATTAAAAAAAAAGCCCACAAGAAAGAAATTTGACAGAAATTTAATTTCTGTAAGAAATCAAACAGCATCAAATAAGGGAGAGAAGCCTCAGCTGCTGAAAACCCCACTGTCAGGAATCTGGCAGTAACTCACAGCCTGAAGATGAGACCTCTTTTAGTCTTTGGCTGCATAACTGATTAATTACTTTCTTACTCAGACAGGTCCTTCTAGTTTGCCGAGAAAAAGCAAAGCTGGGTTTGATAGACCTTGGCAAGTTGATGACTCCTGGGTTGCTTTCCTTTTCTCCAGATCTATTCTATTTTTCACGAGCAGACGATGCTGTGGCCTCTGTGGATAAATTCGGAGGATTTGAGCACTACCCAGCTGGTGTAGTTCTAAAATAAGGGTCAGGTTATATTTAACTCAGATGTGGTCTGGTGCAGGCCCCACCACCACCACCACCACCACCACCAATTGTGGATTGTGCAGTAATCTTGAGTGGGCAAGAACTCATTTGCAATAAGCCCTGCAGCAGTATTAAGATGAGGTCAAGACATCATCATTTCCCCGAGTATATTGTCCGAGCATAACAAGAGATTTAAAGCCGCTTGACGTCTTGAGGGACATACAGAGTTCAGTACAATCCCATCCCAGCTGACTGCACTGGCAGCTCACCTCCTGTTCCATACTGTCCTTAAAAACCCAATAAAAAGACCAGAAAAAAACCCAACACTGTCCGTGATATGAATCCATTTATGGCGCAGGGGTGACTTGAACACACATCAACTACTGCGTTGTCAAAAGCAGGTGCTCCCCCATCTGAGGAATGTCCATCCGAGTTTAAAAGGTCACACCACGATGCCGGCAGAGCATAAAGTATGTGAAACATCTTGACCTTGCGAGGGTCATGGACTCTAAGGGGCACCTCTCTGACCCATTTCAAGATGTTTCTGGAGAGGAAATGTTCTCAAGTTGTTAGCATGCATTTCATCTTAATCATATAATCGAAGTCAAAGGCAACTTTTTGACCAGATGCCCAAAAATCTGTTCCTATTTTTGGCAAAAGCTCCTCTGGTTATTAGGTGGCACTCATCCACAGGGCAACTGTTAGCGTATTATTATCAGAGCCGTATTGAAAGCTGCCAGACAGAGGTTCAGTAACTCCACCCTTCTTGAGGAAACAAGTGCGGATGATAGACTGTCCTCCTTCAGTCATTTTTTTTTTCGTCCACTATCTCTGTTTTTGGATGTCCTCTTCCTTCTTTTTTTCTGAGCATCTCAGCGCTGCCGAGCTTGGCTGGGGAAGGAGTGTTGTGATGGTGTAGGCTGCCTGTGTGGATGCGCTTCAAACACAGGGAACACTTCCAATAATGTATGCACATCATGCCCTGGTACGCACACACCCACACAGACACAGTAACACACTGGCAAGAGCTAACAAAAGCACATTCCTGCGGTATCTGTGCAAGTGAAAGACAAAAGGGTTTTAATGCCATGTCTCTCACACTCTGGTAATTCAGCCCTGTGAGCTATAAATCTTGGCCTGGGCGCTTTCAGAGCCTTGCAGGCGATGATCAGGGACAAACTTTCAATACTTCACTGCTCATCTCTGGGTCAGCAGTCATTCTATAGGTGGTACTGACACATCAGAGCCCATGAATGTGTCAGAGAAGTCGTAAGTCACTTCGCTGCTTTGATGCAAGCCAATCACACAAACACACGCATATGTGCGCGCACAGGGACACCACTAAACACATCTCATGGTCGTGTTTTCAGAGTCAAATGGTCACTAAGTGGTCTAAGTAAATACTCTTATATCCGATGTCCTGCAGCAGTCTGCACACATGCATGTAAATATCACATAGACACATCACATGCACACGGACTGCACATGTGTCCATGTAGTGTATGTGCTAACCAGTCGCACGCACGCGTTTTCCTCCTGAAGGACATCGATAAATCTGACAATCACTGCTCTTATATGTTCAAGTGAGCGAAAGGGAAAAAAAACCCACATGAAAGCCATAAAGAGTGACGCTACCAGATGAAAATGAGCGCTAACGCAACAGAAGCCAAACAATTAACTGGGAGCACGGGAGACAGCAGAAGAGTGCGAGAGGCTGGAGATACGGTAAGAGGGGCAGAAAACAGACCGGCGGGCACGGCAGCACTACCTGTTTCACTTCAGCAGGCATGGTCCAAAATCCCGTTTGGTTCCAGCAAAATTTTAAAAAAAGAAAAAAAGAAAGAAAGAAGGAAAAAAGAAAAACCTCCCGGGGAAACGTGTGATAGATACTTCCTCCTGTCGGAAAAAGTTCTTCTTTCCCTCCTCTCCTCCTCTCGTCTCCTCACGCTTTCCCTGTTTATTTACGTTGGGTTTTCCCTCTGTGAGCGCAGAGGCAGCAGCTCAGATGCAGGCAGCCATCCTCTACTCGGCTACGTCCAGCCACACGGAGTTAGCGAGGGAAACACAGGAAGTGTGGCGCTGTGCCTTTCAAAATAAAATGATTACGGGCGCTCATAAACGATAGATAGATAGATAGATAGATAGATAGATAGTGATACCATATATGCCCTATAGCTGCAGAAAAGGCTAACATTGTTATCTTTTTACAAAAAAACAGCTAAACATAAGAGGTTTTTGGACAAAGTGTGTGTTCTCCATTCTTTAAGCACCGTTTAAGCACCGGCACCGTTTCAAAAGTACCGGTTTGGTACTGGTATCGGATAAAACCTAAACGATACCCATCCCTACTCATAAGGTGGAGCAAAACATCTACTAATGAGAAGGTTAGTTGGTGGTTCGATTCCCTGGTTGTTCCAGTCTGTATCCTTGGGCAATCCCTGAGTTGCTCCTGTTGCATTCACTGGAGAGTCAATGTGGTACCATTTATGGTAAATGGCCTGTATTTGTCGCTTTTACAATAGGCACTAAGATGAATAGAAAAAGTGCTTGTGAGAATATGTTTGTGTGTGAATGGGTGAATGAGACAAAAGTTGCTCAAGTAGAGTAGAGCTTGACTTCAAAATGTCATGTATGTGGTTAATAATCACAGTAATGGTGTAGACTGTGTGGCCCTTAAGAGACATTTAGGAGAGTTTACAGTGAGAATTATCAAACAAAACCAAAAGAATTAATAACTTTTTACCAATGCAATAATCCTACACCTAATTCCAGAATATCTGCATAAAGCATCTTATTTTTTTCTTAATTTATGTCTATAATGCTACAGTAGTGTGTAGATAGTTTTTCTTCTAGTAGTTTCAATTTTTGCAATAGATATCTTTTTGCTGCCAAAAATAACACTGACTCTTGCATCACTTCCATCAGAATGTCATAAGACTGTTGAATTCCAGGACCCAACAGACCACATCACTGATCTGCTCATTTATATGGCAGCAGGAAGACTGAGCAGTGCTCTGCAACAGGCATTTCTTGTGGAAAACCAAAATACTTTTACTTTGAAAGTCAAATCCTCTCACATCCACTGTAATTTTGTATATAGGCTGGTTTCTCACAGATGAAAGAGGACCCCTACTTTCTCCTTTGGAGAGATGTTGTATTTGGGCTGTTTATGGACTGGTGAGAGGTAGAGGACAAAGGCAGAATCTTCCCTCAGTAGCAAAAGCAGGAGCCTAAAAAAAAGCACCAGAGGCAAGCTGAACCCTATGCTCATGCACATACACACACTATACTCACTCAACAAAAAGAAAGTTAGGCAGCCAGAGAATAAAAACCTCCAGGGCTGAGAAAATTGGGTGCGTTAATAAAAAGGAGGGTTCACAGACAGGCAGAGAGCTGGAAATGTAGCAGCACTGTCTTTCCTCCCTCTCTTTCTCTCATTGGGTCTATCTCTGGCATCTTAGCGGGGTGGGACCAGCTCCCTCTATGCACTCCAGCTGCGTCTGTCTGTCAGCCTGTCGACCCCTCCCCCTTATTGGCATAGACGGAGAGCGATAGAGAGGAGGGAGGTGTAGGGGGGGCCAGCGGCTCACACACAAAACAAAAGTTGCCCCTATTGAAGCGGAGGCACCCCATACTCTGCAAATTTTTACACCCTGCACACATACAAGCACACACAGCTCCTTTGCTCCAGCTCTTTGTGGCGTTCCTCTCGCTGCACTTGATATAAGGGAGGGGAGGGACGTACGTGAAAGAATTCGCATTCAAATATCTGTGACTGTGACCAAGAGCGAGTAGGAATGTTAATCTAATAACCCAGATGGAAGCTTAGCTAAGGACAACTTTGAGAGAGGTCCGAAAAGACAGCAGAGAGAGAGAGAGAGAGAGAGAGAAAGGATGACTGCACTAAAAGACTCAAACGGAGAAAGGAGAAATCCCAAACGGAGGGGAAATGGCTGAGGTTTTGCATTCCACCAGCTTGGCAGTTCATGTCCTCGACTCTTACTGCTCCATTTGTTCTTAATGAAAGACCTGGCCCAGCATGCACCACTGCGTTTAGATCTATTTACTTTGAACAATACTATTTAGAATTCTGCCGAGCAACATTACCTTAAGAAAAAAAAAAGTTGAAATGCATTTCTCTCTCGTATGCGATATCATATTCCATTTAAGCCATTTAAACACTGAGTGAGCTTCATAACCCTTTTAAAAATCTATTAAGTGCTTTGGAATGCTCAAGGGAGCAGATGAGAAAAGAAACAATGCTCTTTACTTCATCTATAAATCGTGCTCTGCATTTGCTCGATTTATTGTTTTTAATGTTGTGTTTATCGTTTGCCAGATTTCCATGCAGTTCAATCAAGATTATATATCTGTAACTACCCCAGTGGCTCTCTAAGAGCCTGGGCAGAGCTGTGCTAACATCAGCTTGCCATCTGCACACCATCTTCATTTTGCGTGTTAACATTTGGTTATTGGAACTAAGCACAGTGCAGGTGAGGCTGATGGGAATGTGATTCATTAAAATGGGTTGGTTGCAAATTGAAATTTTTATTTCATAACAGAATTATAGGAAAACACAGAGGAACACCAAGGCAGTTATAATGATTCCTAAAGGGGAGCATGGATGTTTATATCAGCTTGCATTGCAGTCCATTGCAGTGACTGAGATGTTTCACAAAAATCTCCCCTGAGGGAAAAGTAAGAGTATAAGTCAGAAGGATTCCCCATCCGGAGGGGAAGCGTGTACACGTCACATAGTGATAACCGTCTGGCTCTGGGTGAAAGTCAAAGGATCACCACAATCGTGGAGTGAGTCATACTTTATGGGTTCGTCAGCATCTCTGCAAAATCTCACAGTCACACACGGTGACTGAGGCGTGCGAGTCTTGATGATTTCATTGACAAACATATTTTCATCTCTACCTCGGGCATTTATAATAAGGCATTCCCTTCCAGCAATGAGCAACAGTGGAAGGGCAGAGAAGACGGCTTCAGCACACTAAAAACCCTGACAGTACATTACAATCAAGACTTCATATTAAAATAAGGCCTAAAATGTGTTCAGCGTAGAAGACTGCTGTCAGACAAATGCTGTATCCCCGTGAGTCTAGTTAACCCCACACCCAGGCCTTGTAGAAAACATGTACAAGGTGTATGAATAATCCAGGAGTTGTAATCAAAGCTCCAGAAGTCGGCTTTAGCCTGTCAGGGTGTATGGTGTGAAACAGATGGTAGAAAGGTTAATGTTTGGCAACAATGCACGCTTTGACAGCCAGACAACTCGGATGAAGCTACATCTGTTAAAATCATGCTTTTCCACCTTTTCACGGTGGCAGGAAAACACAGAGAAGAAAAACTGAGGGGTAACAAAAGGTGGTCCAGAAGTGAGGAGCCAATATATGTGGCGCTTCATTACGTAAAAAAACGTTTGTAGAATATTCAATTTCAAAAGAGGGATTAATGACATTTAATTCTGAATTCCTTTCACAATGAGCCCAGAACACATTTCTCAGGAAACAGCAGTTTGTCATAAAGCTTTAATAAAGGGGTGAGTAGGTTTGGCCCAACTATGCCACCATACACAAAACAGGATTCTTAAAAAATGCATAAAAAGTCATTTCCAAGATAAATCTGACTTTGCTGCCCTGCGTTGTTTTAAGACCATCACTGCACAGCGCAGGGGCCGGATGGCAAACAATATGTATGTCTGAGGGCAAGATGATGTGCTCTGCTGTAGGCTGACTGCTGTTTATCCTAACAATGGCACAGCTTGCAAAAAAGCCCTTATCTAATACTATCATGTTTTATTTTCCCCTTGAAAAATGGCTAGTCAGCGATGCAGAGGATTAGAGTCCAATCTACTGGGGGCTTTTGTTGTGCAAAAAGGCAATTTTCCCTTCATTTGGGGAAATAAAGCTTTTTTAAATGACATCACTTCAGATCAAAAGGTTCTATTTTCTGTTTTTATGTTGCACTGCCGTAATTGCACAGCGAGATTTATAAAAACAAGTATAACCGGATTAAGCTTTTCCTTGTTTTCCATCTCGTCATGCATAATTGGGACACTGAAAGAGGTGCAAACAGCAGAATCTGAACCCGTCTGACGATGACATGCAGCTAATCATTAACTTGTATGGCCTAAAATATGCTTTCTGTCGCCTTCATTTCAGCTGAGCATGTCTTTTGCATCTGTAATGATGCAAGGATGGAAGAGGATGTCTATTGGTATATATGGTTATTATTTGAGTTCTTCAGTTGCACTAATGCCTAAGGCCTCCATCTTTTAGCCAAAAACCCTGAGAAACTTATCTTGAGACAGATGAGCAGCTTACTTTTGCAGAAAAACCTACTTTCAGCCTCTCCTTTATTTACAGGGGGCGAACATATTGGCTCAAAATGTGGTCATAAATATTTTGTACTTGTAAATCAGTTTTGTATGTGTAAAAAGAATTTGTGTGTGCGTAAAAAAGATTTGTATGTGTAAAAAAGATTTGTGTGTGGAAGGGAATAAATGCCCTTTTACATGCTAACCGTTTTCCAACGTTTTCCTTCATCACCACGAAGGAAAACAGTCTGTGGTCGTCCGAGTTTGGTGATTTTTGTGTCACAGGTCTACGTGTTTAATACAGGGACTTCCACAGCCTTTTCAACAGCGCTGCGGACCGCGGGGTGGGGGCGGGCAGTGTTTTGGAAATGACAGTCTTCATTACAAAGCTTTCTTCGTTATGAATTAGCATAGATGTTTTTATTGAACATTTGAAGAACTAGCA
Organism: Neolamprologus brichardi; assembly: GCF_056152115.1. Classification (NCBI taxonomy): domain Eukaryota; kingdom Metazoa; phylum Chordata; class Actinopteri; order Cichliformes; family Cichlidae; genus Neolamprologus; species Neolamprologus brichardi. The sequence continues at coordinate 4,719,529 of NC_142115.1, read as the reverse complement.
AAAAAACAGAAACTCTTGTAGATGACATAAAGTCAGAGATAGAAACGACAAGGAGCAGGTGCATCTATTACAGGTAGAGCTGCTGCAAAAACCCACAGAGCTCAGCAGCCAGCGCAACAAATTCTGGATCCTTTGCTTTTAGTTAGCAGTTAGCATTAGCATTAGCAGCACATCCTGCGTCCGATGTGAAAGGACCTTTATGCTGCGCACTGTGACTCACAGCAATGGTCCCGGTTCAGCCCTGACTTTGTGTTAAACTAATCCTAAAGTAATAATGGTATTTCTAACCACTGATATACCACAACTGCTGAAAGTTAGGGGACCTAGCTGCTATCGGATATTTATATAGAGATCCTCCAGCTTCAAACTGTATCACCCTTCAAGGACCTGCAGTTCAAAAAAGCGCATCTCCGACAGCCAAACCCATCTGTTCTCTGATTGGATTGTTACATTTGTGATTGACATGACATTAACCAATCAGATGAAAGGAAGAAAAATAGGGTCAAAATTCGTACTTGTAACTTGCATGTTTTTTTTTTTTTTGGCTAAGTCCACACACAAATCTTTTTTACACACACAAATCTTTTTTTACACACACACAAATTCTTTTTACACATACGAAACTGATTTACAAGTACAAAATATTTATGACCACATTTTGAGCCCATACGAACACAGCAGGCAGCTCCACATGTTTGATTTTTTATTTTATCTCTTTTACTCCGTAACACAACTTTAAAGGGCTCTGCGTGCGATCCTGGAGTTGAACTGGAGACCTTCTGCTTGTTAGGCAAATTTGTAAAGCGCTACACTTCGGAGGTCCTGTTGAGCAGCTTACTTTCTGGAGTTAAAATCAAACAATTAATTAACATCAGAATATTTTTTTTACACGTCAGCTTAAATTCCACAATTGTTGGAGAGAATTGCCTGCCGCTGGTTACAACAGTGAGCTTCTTGGGAATTCTGTTGGAAATGAATAGATAAAAGTAATGAAAGTAAAGTCCCTGGAGAAGGAGGAGCTGATATTTTTACACATTCCTGTGCCATTGTCCTCACTCTCTACATTCAACAATCACTTTTAGACACTGTGAAGCAATTTAGAGACTAGTGCCCCTTTCCTTTCAAATATCCCAGCAATTACAAGGACCCTACATCCCTGCTCCAGTTTACGACAAACTGTGCCATCTTTTCAAGTGTGTGCGTGTTAAACACCGTGGGGAAAAAACAAACAAACAAACAAAAAACAACGGCAAAGCATCGCAAATTTCAGACTAAATAATGTCAAGTCTTTTCCCAGTCTGTTCAGATGTGTAGGGTGCCTCAGCCCGAGGCGATGCCAGATTGCATTAAAAGTCCGTCAGGCACATTGAAGAGTCAACAAGTATTAGTGAATCTGTGGTGCTATACGATGGGACAGGCACATGCACTCGAAGAGTTTGAATGCTCACAATGGCTGCATTGCACACAGGTGCAAAAGTGGTGCTTTGCAGGAAGCGGCAAACACCAAGAGGTTCCCATCAAAAGAGCGGAGAATTTACACTAATTCCAGGTGAAGTAACCTGCTGAGATTTAAGGCTTCCCCTACTGAGTAGATTCTACTGAGTTATTTTTTTTCATTAGTGGATTTGTCCGCCTTTAATGTGTTCCTAAATGCAGGCTTGCAGATATTTCCTAAGAACTTTGAAAGCAACTCTGCTAGTTATTTATTTGGCCTGGATGAAACTCGCTCCCTTATCTGGCAATGTACCTAAATATCCACACTGCATCAGCGTTTATTAAAGAACACTCAAGTAAAACAGAAAAGAAAGGTTTAATTCCAAATCTATTAAAAAAAAAACAGTTATCTTTGTTCTGGCAAATCCTCCCGAAAAAACAAGGCTCTGTGCTGCTTCTGTTTCTCATTCGATCACCGTTTACATGCTTGTAAGTCACATAGTAAAAATGTCACAGCGGTATGTTAAACTCATGGGGATAATTAAATCAAGACTTTGAACACCTCCAGCTATACTATAAAGTTCAAAGACTGTTTTCCATTTAGCCTTGTTTAGTTATCTTGCTGGACGCTTGTAAAGGTTAGGTCACATTCCTCAGGTGGCGCTGGGGGTCTCGTGCAAAAGACGAGCTTTATTTTAAACACACTTTTCAGTCTTTGGATTTAACAACCAAGCCGAACAGTCAGTTAGATGGGAGAGTATCGTGCCCGTCTTCAAGAGAATAAGTAGACTTTCATGTTACGCAGAATGTTCCCACCGGGGCGAGGTAGTGCCCTTCAGAGATATTTAGCCTGTCTGTTCGCCTATGTCGTGCATGGTAAAGGAAATGGAAGCAGATTTCAGATGCACCTCTTAGTGCTTTTAGTGAGGGTAATGGTTTAATGGATTGTGATCAAATGGGAGGGAGGTGCAGCAGGACAGGCATTAAGTCCACCAACATTGGAGCTGATCTGAAGGATGAAGGTTTGAGCTGGCCCAGAGGAATATAAATAGCCCACAGCCCATCCCTTCAAACCTCTCTCTCTTCCTGTTCACCTGAGCAAGAAGAATCTGCATAATCCTTGAATTAAAAATTTCTGTCCTTCCACGTTAGCTCCGGACCAAGATGAGACACAAAAACGACTTACCCTTCCCTTCTGAGCAGTTCCCACTTTGATTCATGGACCACTTGACTCTTAATGTTGAAGCAAGTTGAATAAAACATATAATAATGGCACATGCCTTCTGCATTTTACTTTTAGGTTGGAGCAGTGTAGTAGGTAGAAGTCTCTCCTACCTCAGTGTATAATACATTCATTAGATTTGTAACCTAGTGCAGTGTATGATTGAGGCTCTCAGTGTGAGTGACTGATTGCAGCTATTTGTTTGAGAAGGAATGGGGCGTGCCTGCAAACAACACAGCCGATTCAGGTTGCCAGCATTTAGCTGCAATGATTCAACAGTATTGCTCTCAAACTGCAGTCCAGACATTATCCAGCTTTACATGATACAGCGGGGGAAAATAATTATTTGATCTCCTGCTGATTTTCCAAGTTTGCAAATCCGCCAACTCAAGAAAGCACATGTCCAGGCCCCTCTTAAGTTTGCCGGTGAACGTCTAAATGACTCAGAGAAGGCTTGGGAGAAAGTGTTGTGGTCAGATGAAATCAAAATCAAGCTTTGGCATCAACTTGACTTGCCGTGGTTGGAAGAATAGAAAGGCTGAGTGTGACTCAAAGAACACCATCCCCACAGTTAAACACGGAGGTGGAAACATTATGCTTTGAGGATGTTTGCCCAAAAGGTTTTCGCAAATCATGCCATGTACTATAAAATCTTGGATGAGAACCTCCTTCCCTCAGCCAGAACACTAAAAGTGGGTCGTGGATCAGTCTTTCAGTATGACAATGACACAAAACATACCGCCAACGCAACAAAGAAGTGGCTAAAGAAGAAGCACAGCAAGCAGAATAATTACATGGACCTTAAAGATCCAACATGAGACTAAATGAGCGAGTCATTAGGGCTGCTCGATTATGGCAAAAATGATAATCACGATTTTTTTCACTGAAATTGAGATCTCGATTATTTGACGATATTTATTTAACAATAACAATGTATTGAATAATGACTTTAAAGATTGTCAAAAAATAATATAAAATAGTGTGCAAATACTGATAACAGTGCAAATGTTTGCAATATAAGAAATAAATGAAAAATGTAAACATCTATGTTTAGTGAACTTTGCAGTGTTGCTCTGTGGTGCAGCTACGACACTGTAGCAAAGTTTACACACTATGTCTACTTGATCCACGTCTGACTCCGCGAACCCATAATGTTTCCACACCACTGAAGTTTTTTTTACCTCTTTTCAACCAACAGCAGTCACTCTCCTCTCCAAATAACTTCTGCTTAGCTTTCCAAGCTTCCCTCGGGTCCTCTTAATCAGCGGTCCCCAACCCCCGGGCCTCCGTGAGTCGTTTGGTACCGGGCCGCGAGAGTTGAGGCTCAGGTGTGAAATGTATAGTTTTCAGGGTTTTTATCGGTTTTCAGCGTTATTTTGTTATCGTTTTTATCGTTTACTCTGTCATGGTCCTGGGTCGGTGACCCAGCGCTTTCAGTTGATGATTATCACTTTCTAGTTTATTTCTGATCTTGTATTGGTTGTTGGTGTTTGGTTGTGTTTATCTTCCCTACCTGCGTCTCCCTCGGTGCTCTGTTCATGTCCCCGTGTTGTTATGTAAAACAGTCTGTGTGTTTCCTGTTTTACTTTGTAGGGTTGTGTCTCGTTATGTCCATTAGTTCCAGCTGTGTCCCCTCCTGTGTGCCATTTCCTGATTACCTAGTGTGTGTATTTATAGTGGGTGTCGGTCTGTGTTCGTTGTCGGCTCGTCTGTGTTTCATGGTGTCCGTTCCTCGTCTGTGTCTCTCTGCCTCCCACCCCATTTGTATGATCCGGTTTGTTATTTAGCTCACCCAGTTTAGGTTTATGTTCTGTCCTGCCCTCAGTTCTGTTATTTGTACACTGTAAATTAAACCCTCACTCATATCATCATATCGGCTGTCTGCATTTTGGGTCCTCCTTTTCCTCCACACCACACGGCTCACCCCGCCAGCCGTGACATACTCGGTTTTCCTTGGTCTTTTCACGTGTGTTATGAATAAATGTTATTTTTTTCGGTACCGGTACTAGTTTTATTTTGTTGTATTTATCCGCGACACCTTAAAGGCCGGTCCATGAAAATATTGTCGGGCATAAACCGGTCCGTGGCGCAAAAAAGGTTGAAGACCACTGCGCTTAATTGTTGTGACACGTGTTCGAAATGCAGAGAGGTGCGCTCAATTTGCCACACGGAGCAGCGCAAGAGTAAAGCACGAGGGAGGGGCTAATAATCGGCTCAGTCGTTTTTAATGATCGTTGAAAGCCCAGATCGTAATCGAGATTAAAATTCAATTAATTGAGCAGCGCTACTAGTCATGACCAAAAAAATGACAATCGCTCGTCACTTGCTTCAGTAACTATGAGCTGTCTCGCAGCTCATAGTTACTGAAGCAAGTGGTAACCATTTGAGTTTACAAAACGCTGCAGTTATCAACAAGCTGTGAACACACACACATAAAAGACAGGCTAAGCCTGCAGCCCACTGAACATACTTGTCTTCAGAACACAACTTCTAATTTATTTCATTGACGTCCTCTTTGGTAGGAGGACATGAAGGTGGGGTGGTGGTTAGCACCGTTGCCTCCTGGATATGAATCCCTCGGGTGTCTGGGGCCCTTCTGTGTGGAGCTCGAATAATCTGCCTGTATGAGTTCTCTAAAGGTACTCCGGCTACCTCCCCGCAGTCCAAAGACATACATGTTAGGTTAATTGGCGATTCTAAATTGCCCATATTTTTAGAGTGAGTTGTTTGACCTGTCCAAGGCGTACCCAACCGTTTGACCTATGACAGCTGAGAGAGGCTCAAGTCTCAATGAAACCCTGAACTGGATAAACAGAAGATGGACTTTTGTTAAGATGTAGGAACCAAATGTGCTTAGGGTTAGGGTTAGGAAAAGATCATGGTTAAAAGGTAGACTCTGAAAGCAATAGAGCCTGTTACCAAGCTACATTTGCTATTTTAAAAAAAGCACAGAAGAGTTGATATATGTTTCTTCACATTGCTTCTAGATATCTACATAACATATACAGACAGCAGCCTACTCAGTCTTCTCCTACTAAGGTAGAAAAGGGTATCAATGACAACAGCTATTGGGTCTTTAGGTGCTCAGCAATACACCTCACAAAAGTGAAGTTGAGTGGATAAGCAGTTGTCAAGAAAACAAAACAACACACATTCCCTGCAGATTATAGTTCATAGAAAGAATGCATTGCCTATATAGTCAACAGTAGTGTGCAAACTTTAAGTGACACCAGTTGCAGTGACTAAACTTTCATGGCAATCATCTAACAGATGTCATTTCGTTCACTACCAAAGCCCCTCTGCAACTAACAGAAGAGCTTACACTGTCATCCCAAGAGCCATGCTGCTATCATGGATAAGACCTATGGAAATGAACAAATCTTGAAACAAGAACCTTTGAGAAACACTGCTTTAGATGTTAACAAGCTGTAAAGAAAAACTGTACCATCAACACTAAGATTACTGACAATCCAGCTTCCACCTGAACAACAGTAGCTCCTTTCAATTTTCCTCATGTGCGCCTCCTTCCAAAGATTGTTTGAAAATGTGAACAGAAACTTTTGTGACTGTCACATCCAGCAGACGAAGGTTTAAACTGAGGTTGAGGCATAATTAGGTGTTCCATATAGAGCCGTGGAAAACAAGCAGCAACATTATTAAAATTTTAATGTGACTTTTCTGCAGGCTGCTCTGTAATGAGACAAAAGTGTTGTAGGAGGGTTACAGGAACAGTGTGGCACACAAAAATAAACAAAGGAGGTACTTTCACACCAAGGTAATTAGAGTGTTTATGGGAGGCAAGAAGGTTCTTGATGCCACAGCAAGGGAAGAAGACAGAGGAAGACAGAGAGGGGAGGGGGGTAAACTAAGGCTCATTGTTAGGCAGGTGATTTACGAGGGTACGGGGGCTCCCGGGCCCTGCCAGTGGAGGGATAGAGCTTCTGTCGCTATAGCACCCTCGGCCCTTTGTATCCATTGTGCTTAGCCGGGGCTGGGGGGCTGTGTGTTCTGGGGATGAAAGTGGGTGGAGGGAGGTTGGGGCGATTGTTGGTTGAGCGCTGTGGTGCCATTGCAGGGCCGGGGCCTGTACATCTTCAACACAGACAGCAGCACAGATCAAAGGCAGCACTGTTCCCCTCTCTCTAAATCACACAAGCCTTTGAAAACTTCCCACATCATTTGCACAAAGGGATGATATGCCTCTGCTATGCAAGAAGACCACTGTGTCAGAAAACCAAACACCAACACTTTACAGCATCCACAGTGCAAAAATTATCCCAAGTTTCCTTTTCACTGAAGTTGCTTTGCAAAACTGTAGCTTTGCTATATGCACCTTTCAATGGGCTCCATGCATGTCCTGCGCAGTGCCGTGGGTAGATTAGCTGTCTGGTGTATATAAAATGAGGTCACCTTCTCCCTCAACTCCAGACAGACGTGGCTGTCTGAGTGCTGTCTGCCTTTCTCGACAGATAGGTTTGTCACCGTGCACTGCTTGACCTTTTAGAGCTTTGGTGATAACACTGCTTCAGGCCAAAATCAATTATGGGAGGCTAACATGATAGCAAATAAAGGAAGCGTGTGATCCTAGCATGATCCTATTGATGGATACAGATTCTAAGGCTGCCTGGTCCGTGTCACTGAATTTCTGCTGATAATTTCATCAGACAAGCTAATGGAAAGTCCGACAGCCTCGTTTTGATTTTCATCACAGGACAGTGTAGCATAAACACTCTAATTCTCTTCCTTGGCAGCAATTCATAAACAGTTATACTGAAGTGAATGAGGATTAGAATTCAATTAGAAAGTAGGGCAGTGGTTTTTACAACAACCTTTTGTAATAGAGAGATTAAAAAATATTGTTGTGATCTGCCTTTTTGTAACTTGTGTTGATTTCATGCAGGTCCGAAACAAAATAAAGAAATATTTGAAACATCTTAATCTTGAATGTTTCTTAATCCTCTTCAGATGTGTGCATGACAACTACACAGGGAGACTTAAATGACAGTGGGTGGTTTGTTGATTTGTTGATTGTTCAAACTTTTCTTTTGCCTTCAAGCCCTGTCGGAAAAATATCATAGAACATCTTTTGTCCAAGAAAACAACATTTCAGCTTTAGCCTGAATAATTTTTTTGTTTAACCCTTTAAGACCTACCATAGAACCAAGTCCGCCAGAGCTTATATTATATTTTTACATGCTGTAGTGCCATTTTTGGGAGCATTTCAAGTTGCTATACATCAATACAACCATTATAGCCCAGATTTTAATAATATGTCTGCATTAAGTGCATAGTAATTACATAAATTGCAAAAAAGTGCAATAAACTACAAAAAAATTAAAATTGTTTTTGTTTTTTAACATATATTTCTAGTTAGAGAAATTTAAGAGGCTTATCCCTCAAAACTGTAAATACAAAAAAGTTGCATAAACTAATTTCCCACCACAGGAAATTTATTTTGAGTGTCTTCATAGTTTTATTTTTGAAATACACCAATTTTTATATATTGCAGGAAAAACGAAAATAAATATTATAATGCAAATTTGCAAAAAAGCAGCATATGCATCAAAATAAACTATTTCCAGCAGTGCAATATGAGTCCTAAGCATCCCAGAAACGACACAGAAAGTCATAAAGTCAAAGATAACTTTTAAAAACACCAGTATAGGCTCATGAGGCCCTGATGGTAAAAAAAAAAACACGACTTTTCCGCAAAATGACGTCACTTCCTGTTTCGGGCAGGTCATGGCGGACATGCAAAAGTTCGCGCTGACGTCTATTCCAACGTAGGAAGTGTTATGAACAGCTGATTGGATCGGCAAAGCGTGTTTCTGGAATATTATGTTTTTGTTGCTGCAAGTGCTTTTTATGCAGTTTTTGCAAAGCTATATGTGGAAGGAAACTGTGACCGAGGACAAGCTGATGGCATAAGATGTAAGTACAACTCCTCCGGTTTCATATGCAAAAAAAATTATTGTGCTAGCTTACATGGTTGCAGAACTACCAGGATTTAAAAATAGTTACGCAAAACAGAGCGTGCCCGCTCTGACCAGCTTTAAAGGGTTAAACACACCACGAGTCTGTCGCCATACTCAATGATGTATGAGGGTACTACTAACATTGGAGGAATCATCCTACTTTTAGAAGGTAACATTTAGCAATTTTCCCATTTTAGTTTAACATGTAAGCATATTTGCTAATTAGCACTAAACTCAATCTGAAAGCTGATAATGAATACTATTAACTTTGCATCGATGTGCTCAAAAAGCGAGTATTGAACTGTTTTTGACCTGTAGGCAATGGCAATAAATAAAAAAGTTGACAGCCTGAAAAATGGCAGCATGAAGTTTGGCATGTTCATTCTCCTCTGGGCTACTGCCATTCAACAGCCCACACCATAGCTCAAATTTGATCATGGTTTTACTAAAGCCAGGGTCCCAACTGCAAGAAGAGTGAGAAAAGAGCTAAATTAATCTGAACATGGTACTGTAATAGGATGTCTCTATTGCAACAAGTCAATTTGCAAAATGTCCTTATTGCACAATGAGCCATAAGTGTATTGTAATTTATTATTATAGATTAGTAACTTCAGCAAAAATACTGTGCACTGAGAGCTTCATAGAATAGGTCTGAAGGACCTAGTCGTCTTGGATTGGCAATGCAAGAGTCTTTGTCCAAACCTGAGAAGGTGTGGTTATAGGTGTTTTGGGGGCACTTTAGGAGGCACACCACTCTTTGCTGCTGGAGTTCTCAAAAAGTTTAAGTGGACTTGCCAAAGCATACGTGGGGGCAGCAGTACATGGGGATCGAACGGAAAGTTGCTACTGTAAACAAATGCTAGAGCAGCAAAGCTAAATCAAGACCAGGAAAACCTGGACATCAACCATTCTGACAGCTCAACTCCAGACTCCAGAAATATTGAACAACTGCTTCAGAAAGACAGGAAAAAACAGCTTTAGCACAGAAGAAGCTAGTTGAGAGAGAGTTGGGAGTCAACTGGAACGTGGATCAACAATGAGATGAAATTTTCCATATAGGGAAATCCTTCAATCCCGCTTCTGTTTATCTCAAAAAGTACCATCTCAAATTGGGAATATTTATCTTGTTACCATTCATGATGCTCATGAAGTCAAACACTGATTTTTTTTTTCAACATTTTTCACAAATTTCTTGTTCAATAATAGCGGATTGCTGGTTCTGGGTTTACAGTTAGCGTTCATATATTCAATACACTGTGATGGTAATAAAACAATAACATAATGACAACCTACTGCAAATTTCCAAAGATTTGTGCTGTGGGCATCACAAATGTTTGTTGTTAACATCGTGGCAATCCATCTAATAGTTCTTGAGTCATTTTGCAAATAACAAAAAGTCGATGCTTTGTTTTGTCGATGTTGCGTGAGATGAAAAGTCTCCACAAATAAATAAATAAATCATGTTCTGCGGACCATGAACACATGGACTAAGTTCCACAAATTCAAAACAGTCACTGGGATTTCACAACATACATACTATACGGACGAGCCTTGGCTTCAAACGTGCTATATTTCCAAATGACGATTGCATGATGCATTTGAGTCAATTAGTTTGTGTTCAGGGCAATATAAAAGAAACTTGAGAGCACTGAGCATCAGAGTGTTTCATTTGTAACACGTCATGAAGTGCTGTGAGGATATGTTTAAATAAACCATCGCTTCTGTTTATTCGCTGCCCACTGAGCAGCCGGTGTTAAAAAGCTGACAACAGTGATAAAGGCATAAACGAGCGTGCGCTGCCCACTGATGCCGAGACCCAGTCTGTGCCGAGGTGAGCGCCCTGTGGTGGGGTGCTATCAAGATCAGTGGCTCACTGCGCTCATTAGGCGACTACTTGCATGTGATTTCATTCATCAGAGCAGGTCCACTTTTTTCTTTCCTGACATCAACTTGAAATAATTATGCATTGTGTCTGGCCCCGGGGTTGTGAATCTGAACCTTGAGTCAATGATCCATGCGCCATCGTAATCCATCATACAGCTGTTGGACTGCATGCGAGTGTGTGTGTGTGTTCGGGAGCTGAACAAGGAGGAGGCAGAGATAAAGAAATAATAATTCCTCATCCTTCGTGCCACATCGTTATTTGAATGGAGAGCATCTCGCGACACAGACACGGTAACACCTGGCACAGAAAGGCTGGGCAAAGGCAGCTGCCGAGGACTTGGGCACTGATCAACGCCCTTCCATCCTCAAATGCCTGCAGAGAAATTGTTCTGGCATTTAAGCATTTACGATAACGCCAGCAGGAAAATCCCTGGTGGCAAAATGACATTTCAAAGTGATGTAAACAGGTAAACAGCAGTATTCAGTTGTGCCAAATTAACCCCTTGGTTCACAAACAGTCAGGGTAGGGGCATGTCTGAGAGTGAGAGCCAATTCGCTGTTCTCCAAATTAGGCTAACCTCTGGGGAGGGGAGGGTCTCGCTCTCCCTCCTTCTCTCTTACACACAGAGCAATATATTACCTTTTTGGTGTGAGTGACTGACAAGTTTATTTTACCCCTTTACACTTTTCCCACATTCTCTTCATTAACCCTTCATGAGACCAAATTTGCAGCAAGCCCTTTAAAAAAATGAACACTAGCAAGGACTGTTAACAAGTTGTAACTATGGGCAAATACAAGCACAGGCAAATGTAGACAAAGCATTTCTCTCTCTGCACGTCTTGCTACATCAATAATACATGAGACCGCCTCCTTCTCTGTGATTAAAGGTGATGTATCCAAGCACCACAGGTGCTGCATCACCAAACTGTGCTTTCAAATTCTAGTTAGTAAAACATGTGTACAGTCTGAAAGGGTTTCTTCAAAGAAGCGATTATGCCTGGCAGTGAAAACATGAGAGGATGCTGTGGGAAAGTCAGCAAAATTGAAATGTGTGGGTTAGTCAGATCTTCAAAGACTGAAAATAAGCAGAAAAATAAGACTTCACGTCACCTGACCAGGGCGTTCTTCACAAAAAAAGCTTTAATTGCAACATTTCCCATGAGTTTGTAGCATGCAAATGAATGTGCATGTTGTGACTGCTGTCATCTTTAAGGAGACTGCAGCTGTCTTATTTCTACATCTTGCATTTCCTGCTCTTGCAGAGTCAGCCAGTATTGACAGAAACCCTCGCCAGGAATCTAATGTCCCCCAGACGCTGGCCAGGGCTGGGCAAAAGGCCACATCCAATCAGCACCACCACCAGACAATATCAAAGACCAGTGGGCGAAAGGAGATGGGATTGGATGGAGGTGGCATAGAAGGAGGGGGCGAAAGAAGACAGAATGAGAGGTTGAATCTCATTAGCTCGCTTTTAAAGATGAGTCACCGCACAGCAGATTACTGAACACCATCCAGGACATTGGAGTCATACAATGGGTACAAGTATCAAAATTACAGGGAAATTGAACAGAGAGATTGCGGGGGGGTCCCACGAATGATGAGAAGCAATGACCATGAGCAAACATGGTGATGGGATGAGCCGGCTCAGATGGAAGGCGAGAGCAGAAGAGGTGTCACTTTTGAGAGAGATGCATGGCGGGAGATGCATGATAGCGCAGGTTGGTGTGGAGGGGGGTGGTCGGCCAGTGTGCTGGCATCATTTACCTGCATCACCACTTGCTGCCATGGTAGCGGTTGGCTGGTGGGGGGGTTGGGAGGCAGATTGGCGCGCTCTAGCTGTAGGTTGACGTTGCGACGCTCCTCCTCGAGGGCGCGGGTCAGCTGCTCGAAACGTGCCTCCTGCTCTTTCACTGAGGCCAGGATGCTGGCGGCTGAGCGAACGTCGTAATCCTCCATGTTCAGTGTCGGTCGCGGTTTTACAGATCTTCCAAGTCGAGAAGGGAGGGAAGAGAAGGGGGAGGAAGAGGGGGCACCAGGTCATTCAACACACCCAGACCCAAAAAAGGCTGGATGAGTGACATCAAATGGCTTACGCATGCCTCCAGATCAAAGTCAAAACAAACGGCTTGTTTGCTGGCCAAGATGGGACACACAAGCTTTAACAAAGACCACCGTGACAGATGAAAATGAACAATTAGGGTGGGTGACTGGATAAGGGAAATAGGGTTATAACACAAAGAGTGTATCGGCTACCGACAAATCTTTTTCACTCTGACCGTGGTTTCTCCAGCCAACACCCTGAAGGGACATGCTCAGATTCTGCTCATAAAGGGTGACTACAAAGTCTCTGATACTGCAGGCCAGCACAGCAAACACATTAATGAGGATGCACTGCAGGGTGCCAATTATGTGTTTGCTTTCAGAAGTTCGAGCCTTTCTTATAATTAAGACAATCCTGGCACCGGAGATAGCATTCACTGCAGATCTGCAGGAATATCAGGGATGAAAAATAAATACCTAATCCACCCATTCTAAAAACAACAAAGGGGATGCAACAGCACAGTGGAGACTCACAAAAGCAAAGATTTTTTTTTGTGTTTGTTTGTTTTGTTTTCTTTCTGGATATGATCTCAGCCCTACAAATGAACAGTCGTAGGCATAAGCGTGGAGGAACGGCGCTGTCATTGGATATAGTCATGCAGAGAGCCGTAATGCATTTTGACACACAGGCGCTGTTACAGGCACAAATCCAACACATGCAAGATTCCCACAGCCACCCAAACGGACACCCAGGCCTGGTATCAGGCACGCACGCACACGCCATCTATCATAAACAATCAGGATTTCCAAATAACATTAGCAGGCTACAGAGCACATCAATGGCACACACACACAGAGCCCGATATTCATAACTGATGGCGGTGTGATATCGAGGGGGCTGACAGCACAATAACAAATGGGTGGTTGGACATACAAAACCCACAGTAATACAGACCTAGTAGATAAGCAGGCTGAGAGCTGTTAGAAAAGAGACATCCCTCTCTCAAAACAGAAGCAGAGGGATGAAACGGCAAAAGGAACAGAGAGCTGGGAGAGGGGAGGAGAAATAAAGGGAAGACAAAAGAGAAAATGGAAGAGATTAAAACAGAAGTGAAACAAAGAAAACACCATACAGCTCTTTTAACTACCTGACTTTGTAGTAAACTCAAAGCTAAAGAAACAAGTATTGGAGCATCATCACTTTATTAAAGTTTGTCCACATTTTATTAAAAAATAGAAAATGCTTTTTATATTTAAAATAAAAAGCTTCATTACTCAAAGTGTAGCTCCGTTTTTTACAGCTAGAACATTAATCGTGCAAAGTTGGCAGCTATCCCAGGGCCTCCAGATTCCCCTGTTCACTGGTAAAGGGTGATAATGTGATTAATTGAAAATGTATTGTTAGCGTGCAACAGCAACTGATAGAGAAAGTCTGTGGTGGGAGAAAAACACAGTTAAAAGAAGAAAAAATATTTAAAACATTCCAATTTTGCCCAATAAACAAAAAAATAGATATTTTTCCAACAAACTGTCACGTTTTTAACGACCTGACATGTTAAGAAACTGTCATTTTTTTCCAGTGTGCATCAGTAAAGACATTTGCATTCATTTACAAGTCATGATATGCTGCATACTGGTTGACGTGGCAGACACTAGAAGGTTAAACAAGAAGGTTCTCTACAAAAATCGAGAGCTGACACTCAGTCAGCAGTTGCATTATATCAAAGCATTCTGGATATTTTCCAGCTGATCTTGTCGCGAGGAGGAGGTCTAGCTCAGCAGGGGTTCACCAATGCAGACGCAAGCATTTGAATCTTAAACAGCTTTGGATACCAAAACAGAATGTATGGCTTTCAAAGGGTGTGTACATGTGTGCATAAAAAGAGCCTTCTTTTACAATAGGATCTGGTGAGCACCAATAAGGGCCTTTGAAGCACACAATCCCTCTTTGAAGTTTCCTACATGCTGATCATTTATTTATTTGGAGTGGAGTCTGGCTCCTTCTTGCAATACTACCAAGGAGAATGTGCTTCCAAAGTTAAACTCCACAACCATCTGAACAAAAGAAAATGTTTCATTTCCTGTTTACAGGAACAAAATCGCTCATTAGAACTCTTGAGAATCTAGTATTTTTAAATGAATTGTTCTTCCTAAAACATCGATGTCTGGTATGAGTTTACGGTAATCAGCCGGTCAGGTTTCAAAATGGAAACAGGGCTGGGAAATGGAAAACTGCGCTCAAAAATAGCATCCTTGTCTGTTTTCAAAGTTATCCACTGCTTGAGATAAGTGACAGAAATAGAGTCCCATAGGCCGTGTTGATTGGGCATACTTGCGGACAGACTCTAATGATTCACACCCCTGGAGGGTTAAGGGGGCAATGTAACCATTGCTTCCTGAGTCATAAAGGGAATTATATGGCAGGCATGTCAGCTACGCCCCACAGCTTATCATTACACACCAACTTCTGGCCATACTTAAAATAGCCCAGAATGGTCAGGGAGGGGGCATCTGAAGAATTCCCCTCTTCCACCATGACAGCCCTCTTTTTTTATTTTTGGCTTTGGTTCAGCAGATGTTTGATAACGGCCTGGGTCAGAGGGGATACAAACATAGCCACGTTCGTAGATACACCCTAATTACTCCCAAACTTTATGGTGGAAACATATCAAAATACAACTCCAGGGGTGTGGAGTGTCACTTGTGTGTGCCACTACATGAAGTTTATGTGTGGAAGGAATGAAAACTAATCAAAGAGATGATATTAAAAAAAGGAAAGAAAAAAAAAACTGTTTAATTAATTCCACAAAGAGAAGTGGGTTACATCTCACTACTCTTAAGGCGTAAACATCTTTAATTAAAAGGAAAACAAGCTCGTGTTCCATGTGCAGAGCTGACGCTTCACTCGCGCTGTTGCAAGGCTTTTCCTCAGCAGTGAACGCGCTTTAGCAAAAACTCACCGCTCTAAAAATAGCCCGGTAATAAATATATCCACACGGCCACATTTTTGAGTGTGGATTGGTAGATGAGAGGCAGCAGTCGCTCACTTCAAAGGCCTGCTGGAAAATCCTGTAATAAATCCCTGGCACTTTATTCATCAGGTCTGTTGGACTCCCCTAAAACAAATCTTCCGATGACAAGACCCTCTGCCATCAAACCCCTCTCTGCAGTAAACTGGCAGACATTTGAACTGATGTTATTCTCAAGAACAGCTTGAAAGGAGTGAGGCGCCAGCGGTCTGGTTATCTGCCTAAATTACACAAAGGTGGAACGGCAAAGATTTGAGCTCTGTCCTTTCTTTTCCTCTGGTGTAAAGCAGTGCTGTGTACAGACACACACCAGGAGTTATGGCTGCTGATGTTGCCTACCAGCAGTTTAGCTCGTATCACCATCTGAAACAGCCAATGTGGAAACTTGCCAACTGCATCTGTAAAAATAACCAGTTATTCCACTGAGGACTGGGTGTTAAACCCTTAATGCTTTGCAGCCGGGA
The DNA here is from genome assembly GCF_056152115.1 of Neolamprologus brichardi. Lineage (NCBI taxonomy): Eukaryota > Metazoa > Chordata > Actinopteri > Cichliformes > Cichlidae > Neolamprologus > Neolamprologus brichardi. Next base: position 4,703,480 of record NC_142115.1, on the reverse strand, counting down.
GGTATTTTGGAAGTTTAAGGCGAGTCAAATGATGCCATATTAGTTCTTAGGATTTTTTTCAGTGTTTGATTTATCATGATCTAATTTTCAATCGAGATAAAACATAAAATACGGCATGCTAATTTGTGAGATTCAGGTTCACATCAGGTTAGCTTACAACAGAGCTATTATTGCCTTTTCCCAGTATTCATGCTGAGTGTGAATCTTTAAACTTTTTACATATTCCTCAAATATCCACTGTTTTCATTTTGACTTTGGTCAATTTTAAGAATCAGAGACCAAAGACTGACCTGATGTGTCGCTCCTGAGGAGGCCAACAAGAGCAGAAGCCTCATATCATGAGGGAGTTGGCTACGGGGTTATTAGGGAATTGGGGGAACAGATTGGGAGGTAGAGGATGAGGATAATTGAGTGTGACCATTGGTGCCCGATATTGAGTTAGGAACATTCACCTGATTAGGGACTAGGTGGGTGGTGCTGTTCCCCCAGTCCACCCCACCCCTTACTGCCAATTTACCCCTTCTAGAGGCAGCTCAAATTAATTCTTTGCCTAAACCCATCTGATGCACATCTGAGGATGCAGCTCACAGCGGCACAATTGGGTACTTAAAAACACCTGCTCCTCCTGAGTGTGTGTGTGTGTGTGTGCAGTCTTTAATCTCCTTCCGCTGTTGACGTTTCATATAGTCAGAAGACAAATTGGAAATATTAGTAGTATTGCTCACCTTAAAGTGTCATCGCAGAGCCAGCAATTTCAGCCATTTAAGAGATTTTTTTTACCCTTTGCTAAGAAGTCCAATACGTCAAAGCTCTCATGGAGTGTGACTGACAGCTAAGTGATTCATTATAATGACAGACACTTAGCTGCTGTGTTGGATATTTTTGCTCAGCCACAGGAAGCTCTTATAAGCTGCTCAAGAGCTACTCAAGAACATGAAAGTCAGCTTGAAGTGGGACTTGCAGGCCGTTGCAGTGATGAAGTGATAGTTTATAGTTTCTTTTTGTCTTTGAAAAAATGACACAGGATTCATCAAACACTTGTTATTGAAAAGAACAAGTTAAAAAAACACATTTTTTTTTGTCTCCGTCTCCACAGCAGATGCTTCCTGTCAAAATTCTGACTTTCACTTCCCGTCTGGAAAACCAAACTGTTCCTCTTTTACAGAGACAATTTTAGAGTTACAAGCAAACATGATTAACCTCTCACCTATAAATGAGATAAAGTCTACTGTGTGTTTGTATGTGGCTCGACCTCACACGAACTTGTAACCTTTTCCACCAGACAGAAGGCCAGCACGTACACATTTAAGATTATAACAAGCATTCAAAAGCATTTAGGATTATAGATTCAACTCAACAGTTTAGAGTGGTTATAACTGCACCTGTAATAAAGGCTAATCGGGTACCAATATGTTTAAACATCTGAATGCAATATCAATACTGCAGATTATGTTATTAATGCAATGGTAATGAGGATGATGATTAACAATAACAGTAAAATATATTTCTAATCCCTCACAATTGCTAGGTTGACCATGTAATACATGTCACTGAAAGATGATTGCCATTTCCAGCACATATCTGATATTCTAACTGTAAATAGCAAAGATGCTTTGAACACTTCCAACAGAGATGCAACAGGAAATAGAAAGAAATGCACGGTCACCGGGACTGATCCTCCCTCTGATTTAGTATTCCTGTTGCATTTCTTTGAGGAACATTAAAGTGAGTGCTAATGCCCACAGGAGCATTGTTGAGTGACACCAGGATAAGCAAAGCTTAGCGAGGTGTGGTCTCCAAAACTAAACATTTTCACAGCTAGAAGAAAAGAAATTCAGTTGGTGTTTACCTGTCCTGTATAATGTGGAAAATCTTATGCAAGTACTTCATATTACATACAAAGTAACATCATGGTGAAGAGAAAGTACACCCTCTTATAGAATATGGCAAATAAAACCTGAGACATATACTAAAATGCAGAAGCAGTCTTAAGAAACGAAGCAGACGATTACTGCTTATATAGGATTTAAGAGAGTAAGTGCGAGCGCCTCAGAAAGAGCAGAGGTTTTACCAGTTTGCTGGTTTGGGCATTCAGGTGTGTGTTAACGCAATGCCAAGCAGGAAAGACATCAGCAATGATCTTAGAGTTTGCTGCTGACAGGGAAAGGTTATAAGGCTGTTTCCAAAAGATTCCATGATTCTACAGTGAGAAAGAAAAGAGTCATGAATATATGGGCGAGCAGAGGCTTTCTATGACAGAGGAGGATGCTAGAGACAGGATCAAAGTGAGGCAGATGAGCTGCTGTGGTGTCCAAAAGTGAGCAGCCAAAAGAAATAGAAGGCTGTACAGTGAGAAAAATTATTCACATGTGAAAAAAATTCAAAACAGCCACCTATCTTCCTAGGAGTGGATGATGGCACCGGTTCTGACATAAACGGTAGTAACCAGACCGAAAAGCAGCGCACATTTCGGTGCTTTTTTTTCCTGAGCTGTGATACACTTTAGATTCTAGCCAATCATTTTACGTTTCCGAGGATAGTAGGCGGGTCCAGGTACGTACGTTCTTTTAGAGCAGAGCTACAGATTAAAATGCCCAAGGCGAAGCGGTCAAAAGTCTGGCTGTACTTCACAGCAAAAGATGCAAACTCAGCAGCTGCAACAAGTGCTTTAAGCTGATACTGTGATACTGTCAAAGGAGGTAACACCTCAAATCTGATGAAACACCTGGCGACGCATAGCGTTTTTTTTAAAAGCCGAAAAATGCGCCGTATTTGATAGCTTGCTGCGAGACCTCACACCGAGCACATCTACTGTGGGTGTGGTGCCTGTTATCGGACCCGGAGTTTGCAACATCCCCCAAAAACCCGAAGAGGAGAGTCCTGGCCCCTAGCCCTGCCAGTGTAGCAGAAATGATGAGGATGTTGATGATGGCAGCAGCCGTTCCTCTCTGAGTCAGTCACTTAATGTTGTTTGTGTATAATTTACGTTGAGTAGGCTAACCACGTTATTAAATTAATGCATGTAAGGTGAACTAGCAAACACCATCATAGCTACATGCGGCTGTCTTCTTGTTTGATGGCAGATACTCCCTTCACCCTGGCCAAAAAGGCTAAAATGACCAAAGAAAAAGTGGGAAACAGTTAAACATGAGAGGTTTTTGGACAAAGTTTGTGTTTTTTCCATTGTTTAAGCACTGCTTCCAGCCAAGAGTGATGCCATATATGCCCCATAGCTGCAGAAAAGGCTAACATTGTTATCTTTTTACAAAAAAACAGCTGAACATGAGAGGTTTTAGGACCAATTTTGTGTTCTCCATTCTTTAAGCACCGGTTTGAGCACCGGTTTGAGCACCGTTTAAGCACCGGCACCGTTTCAAAAGTACCGGTTTGGCACCGGTATCGGATAAAACCTAAACGATACCCATCCCTAGTAGCGGTAGAGTAATGATTTGCTGCATCCTAGATGCATGAAGGAGCGTTTCCGCAGGTCCTTCCTCCCTGCAGCTGTCAGACTGTACAATCAGATCTGCTCCCAACAAACATAGATGTTCACATCTGCGCTGTAACTGCAATAAGTTAATTAACCGATTCACACTACAACCTGCTTTGCTTCTTATCTGTAGTTATTTTTATTTAATTTAATAACTGTACAGTACTCTCTGTTTATAGTAACCATTGTCCTTAATGTAAATATGTAAGAAAAATTGTGTATGTTTCTGTTCTGTGTCCTGTGTACTTTTTGTTTGTATATGTGTCTTTTTGGCTGCTGTTACAACCAAATTGCCCCTTGTGGGACAATTAAAGGATTATTCTATTCTATTCTATTCTATTCTATTCTATTGTCTATTTGGGCTTGTTTTGCAGTCTACCATGAACTCCTCTTTATCCCAAAGTATTGTAGAGTCAGCTTTCCAAACACTGCTTCTGCATTATTGTTAAATAAATACACAAGACTTCACCTCAAGTTGTTACATCATTTTAAGACCTGGTAAATTCTAGAGAATCTTTTATTATTCCCTGATATATAAAACTTTGGAATTGACAGAGGGTGTACTTTTCTTTTTACCATGATGTAGATACAAGATGCAATATAACTTAAATGCCACATTCATTTGAACTGTCAGCCCAGTAGGCTGCCATTACTTTGTTTGCTGTGTTGTTATAAAGCTATATAAAAATGCCAGTGCACTCAAAGACCTCATGAATGTTTATTAAGCACAGTCACTGTGATGCAAGTAGATTTTATGCTATGACTGATCCAGAGGGACTAGATCCTCTTAAACATTATGTGTTTGTGGTTAGCAAGATACTGGCATTAGTAAGTCAGCTAGACTCTGATTACACCCTAACTAAATTAACTGGGAGTCTGTTGAATAAGGCTACGTTCACTCTGCAGGTCTTAATGCTCAATTCCGATTTTTTGATCAAATCTGATTTTTTTGTCTGCTCGTTCACACTACAGATAAAATGCGACAGCAAACACGCTCTAGTGTGAACGCTCAAAGCGGCCCGCATGCACAAAAGAAGACGTCACACACAACGCGCTCTGTGTAGACCCAGAGCAACAGTATTGTTTGACTGATGGCCTTAATATAAAGACTTCGGACTTTACGTTTCCCAATTTTTGCTTTAAGTTATTTTGTTATTTACATAATAATGTAAATAACCTAATAATGATCCTTATTGCTGTTTTAGAGGAGCGCTGCTTCAAAGGATAGCTGCAGATTTCTGTCAGAATCTGCAGATTATACAGTACAAATAAAATGTTCACGTTTCTCCAACGTTGTCTTCCCAGCAGTTTCACCGGATGGCCAGGAAGCGTTCACAATGTCTTATCAGGCGCTGATAATTGTCGTCTGTCTTGTGTCAGTGACGTAAAAGACGGATTTAATGCGACTTGATCGTTCAAACAGCAGTCGCTTTCTAAAACATCGGATATGTATCGGATTCAGTACCACATACGAAAGTGACCCAGATCGGATTTGAAAATATCGGATTCATGCCGTTCACACTGTCATACCATGATCGGATATGGGTCGCATAGGGTCAAAAAAATCGGATTTGATGCGCTTTCGCCTGCAGTGTGAACGTAGCCTAAGATTGTGTAACATAGTCTACAGGTTTTGATATGGTGACCCGAGCTCAGGTAGATAAGCCACAGCAAGGCATCAGAGAAACTGGATTAAAGCCTAAGTCTTAATTTAATCACAGCAGGCACTGATTCATTCATAATTACAATGCATTCTTTTCTGATGATCAAGATATTTGATATTTGCTCTTCTAAAAGCTCCGGAAGAAGCAACGAACTTAATTATTTCCACCACATCAATGTGGAACTTAACTGAGACTTGAGAATTGCTTTTGTCTTGCACTTATATACGACTGACTCACACCTCAAATACTCAATTACACAGTTTGTTTTTAGAAACTGGACCAGAACGACGTCATCTCCCGTTCACCTCTAAAACACACTACAGTGTGCAGAGAGCTAACATTGCTTTTCTACTGACATTTACCACCAGTGATTTAACTGTGTGGATCGCTGAAATAAGAGCACAGTTACTGGAGAGAAAACGCCTCTCATGTATTGACATAAAAAGCACATAAGGCACCTGAGCGACAAAGCCAATTGAAAGGAAGCTCCTTCGAGGCGCGATAACAGAGAAAGTAAAGTCTCGGATTTGCAAGACAAGGGGAAAAAAAAAATCAGGAAATGCAATTACAGCAATGATGAACTGAACAAAGTGATTAAAAGAAGCAGGAGGTGTAGAGAGAAAGGGGGGCTTACCTTTGATGTTGGTGAGTGCCGTCAGACCACAAGTAGACTGAAGAGAGGCGTAGCTCTGTTGGAGTCAACTCGTTTGTTCAGTCTGCCAGGAAAGATCTGTGGATTAAACACAACATGAAAAATTAAAGCTGCAAGTAGGACTAATTGGGCCCTTGGCCTACATGCCGGGGCTAGCCGCAGTCGAGAAGCTTTATTGTGACATGTAGATGTCAGGGGATGTTGCATAAAGGAGGTTCAATTGCTCTGTAAACTGAAGCGACATGAGAACACCACATAAGGTTACGTTTGTTATTTGTTGGAGCAGCGTGGGATTTTAGTCATCAAACTGTTTAAGTTAATTTTTAAAAATGTGCTGAGTTGTTGTGGGGACTAAGGCAATGATAGATGGATGTTTTGTAAGTTTTGGAATGATGCACACGCTTACTAAATTATAATAATAATAATAATAATGATAACTTTATTTATAAAGCACTTTCAAACAAAGTGCTGTACAACTATTTGAAACTAAAAGGATAAAAAATAATAATAATAAAAGCGATACATAGCAATACAGGTAAAAGACACAATACAAGTTAAAAACAGTAAAAATTTAAAAACTAAAAGCCATAGAATTAAGACATGTAAGATAAGGTGAACAAATGTGTCTTCAGTTTAGTTTTAAAAACCTCCACAGAGCAGCCTGCCTAACATCTTGAGGGAGGTTGTTCCACAGAAACGGGGCACCATAAGAAAAAGCTCTCCAATTGTCTTTTTTCTGGCTCTAGGAACCTTTAGAAGACCAGAGTCCTGAGATCGGAGAGCACGGGATGGAACATAAAGATGTAAAAGGTCGGAGAGGTATGAAGGTGCCAGTCCATTTAAAGCCTTGTAGGTGAGCAGCAGGACCTTAAAATCTGCTCGAACCTGACAAGGTAGCCAATGAAGAGAGTTCAGTACAGGGCTAATGTGCTCAAATTTCCCAGTTCTTGTTAAAATGCGAGCAGCTGCATTTTGCACCATCTGTAGACCTCTAAAACTTTTCTTTGGTAGCCCAGAAAGAAGAGCATTACAACAATCAATACGTGAGGACACAAATGCATGGACAAGAACCTCTGCAGTGTCGCTTGACAAACCTTGTCTGATTCTGGCTGATGTTCCTCAAATGATGGACTGTCTTTGTTATCTCTTTTACACGAGACTCGAAAGAGAGCACCATGTCAAACCACACGCCCAAGTTATCCAAATCATGTCTTTAAAATGTACTGTGGGCCAACAGCTGCTATCTATTTTGACACAACCATGCCTAAGAAACAAGAAATCTTTCCACAGCTAAAATTTGACTAACGGACCACAAAATGTTGAGAAAAAGTTATTGAAACATGTGCATACATAAATGGGAAGTCGATATCTGGTATGACCACCTATTCTTCAATGCAGCATGAACTCCTTTTAAGAGTCCTTCATCGTTCTCCAGCGCTCGTGAAGGACATTCAAAGCTCTCCTATGGACACTGACTTTATTTTGTTGTGTTCTCTGTCAAGATGACCCTACACTGCTTTAGTAACATTGAGGTCTGGACTCTGGGGAGGCCAGTCCACGACTGACTGTGCTCCACTCTGTGTTTTCTATCTATGTAGGCTTTTACTGCAGTGACTATGTGTTTGAAATCATTGCCATGCTGGTGGATCAAAATCTGACCGTACTTTTCTGCGTTCATAATTACATCAATTTTAATAAGATCCCCAACAACACTGACTGAAATATAGCCCCACACCATGACAGGGCCTCGACCGTGGTTCAGAGATGGCTGTAGACACTCAGCTCTCTCCTCACATGCTCCATATGTACTGACAGTTATTTGTAACAAATGTGGAATCAATCCATTAGACCTGTTGATCAGTCCAGATCAGATTCATGACAGCCACCTTTCCACTGAGACCATTTCTGATCGAGGCTTCAGCAAACAGTAGATGGATCAGCTAAAGATGCATGCTGTTATCCAGTTTCCACAAATTTAAGGACATACTGCCCATGATGCCAAAATACGGCACATTTTAACTAATAGTTTTCACGTTTTTGGCTAATCACTTTGTTGGTGAAAAAACATTCCCCTAAAAATGGTCCCCAATGCCAGTGTCCCCCTTAAAAAACCTTCTGAGGATCTTCAGAAAGCCTGAAGAACTTCTGCTCAAGACCCTTTAAAACATGACAAGGAAATCTGGCTACTTAAATCTGTCATAGAGCTGTTATTCAAAGACATATAAAGCACAATCCCTGGAGGTGCTGTCATGCTTCTTTCCCTAACTCACTTTTAACTTGTACTGTACCACAAGGTTAAATTTTAGATCCACTAGACCTTTCTGTGCGTTTCCATCGAATATGGACAAATATAACTTTCATTTTTTAAAGTTCATAATTGTTTTTTTGAGGAACTTGTGCTCTACTTCTTCTTTTTTTTAGACAGACATTTTCTTTTTCTGTTCATATCAGTAGGTAGAAAACATGCTGATATTTTTCCAGACGCTAATATCCCTGAAAGCAAAAACAAACTGTGCCATAGGGCTGCTCAATTAATCGAATTTTAATCTCGATTACGATCTGGGCTTTCAACGATCATTAAAAATGACTGAGCCGATTATTAGCCCCTCCCTCGTGCTTTACTCTCGCGCTGCTCCGTGTGGCAAATCGAGCGCACCTCTCTGCGTTTCGAACACGTGTCACAACAATTAAGAGCAACGGTCTCCAACCTTTTTTGCGCCACGGACGGGTTTATGCCCGACAATATTTTCATGGACCGGCCTTTAAGGTGTCGCGGATAAATACAACAAAATAAAACTAGTACCGGTACCGAAAAAAAGAACATTTATTCATAACACACGTGAAAAGACCCAGGAAAACTGAGTAAACGATAAAAACGATAACAAAATAACGCTGAAAACCGATAAAAACCCTGAAAACTATACATTTCACACCTGAGCCTCGACTCTCGCGGCCCGGTACCAAATGACTCACGGACCGGTACCGGAGGAGAGTGACTGCCGTTGGTTGAAAAGAGGTAAAAAAAACTTCAGTGGTGTGGAAACATTATGGGTTCGCGGAGTCAGACGTGGATCAAGTAGACACAGTGTGTAAACTTTGCTACAGTGTCGTAGCTGCACCACAGAGCAACACTGCAAAGTTCACTAAACATAGATGTTTACATTTTTCATTTATTTTTTATATTGCAAACATTTGCACTGTTATCAGTATTTGCACACTATTTTATATTATTTTTTGACAATCTTTAAAGTCATTATTCAACACATTGTTATTGTTAAATAAATATCGTCAAATAATCGAGATCTCAATTTCAGTGAAAATAATCGTGATGATCATTTTTGCCATAATCGAGCGGCCCTACTGTGCCTGCTGATTTATTCCTAAATAAATACAGGAGACAGACAGAACTCTGACGAATATGTTATTCTTGATAATTAGGGAACACGCTCTCTACTTTCAACCAACCAATATGTCGAGCTGACCTTAATATTCACACTGTAACGCCTCTGAAATATAGACATCACAGACAGAAAGAAAGAAAAAAGGCCAGTGTCCAATACTGCAGTGCAAATTGGTTTTGATGCTTCATACCATGGGATGAATCATTCTGCCATTCACGTAAACCTGTCCAGAGGCTCTTCTTCCTTTGATGGCCGAGAAAACAAAAGCCCGGCAGCAAAACCGCTGGATTGACTAGACTCTTGAAGATGTCACTGATGATGAAATCAAACACAAGCGTATAAACACTTCCTCGCAGGCCAACTTTCATTTCAGGGCTATGGTTTTAGTAGGATGTAATGGTTCCTTAAAAATTGCCTCATATCAAGAAACACTGCACTCAATAAACACAGTTCCTAAATTGAGTTCATCAGTAGTTCACCTAAAATATTAAATAGTAGCTCAGCACAGATACAACTGGGATTCTGACAGATTTTCGATTAAAAAAAAAAAAAAAAAAATTCAAAGAGTTACTTGTCTGTGAAGTAGATGAAGCGCGAGAGAAGAAAAGAATTGTCCCACATCACCTGAATTTTAAAGACTTCTTTTTTGGACAATTTAGCAAATATAACCACCTAAAGTCTGCATGAACTCACGGTCATCTGCTACATAAACTACTGCGCTCGCCATGTTAAGTATTTCCAGATGCCGTTCTAACTCCAGGCCAAATATGCATCGTGAGTAGTGATGGCACGCAATGTTTCATTAACTATGATGGGGGGGGGGAAGTAAACTTTCCTTTCTAGGTTTGAGTTTTTTCTGTGATTAGAATATCTTCCTCCTCTCCAGCGATTCCTGGGTGTGTTCACTTCAAGGACAGATAGGCTCTGAGCACCTTGGATTGCTGGTACAAACATCAAAGGCGAAGCTAAACCCGGCCGCATTAGTTCTCACCTTGTCGCTCTCTCTCTTTCTGTGTCTCGTCGGATTCTAGAGGAGGCCTTACATCGCTCTTGAATCGAGATTATGTCAACACACAGTCACGGCTCAGAGTTTCCTTTCGGTTCATACGCATTTAAAATGATGCAATGCTCTTGTAAGTGGCAGGGCAGCGCAACAACGAGCCGGTTTGGGAATGAAAAGATCAACAGTCATTTGTGATGAATGAATGAATGACACTCCTGTCTCATCCTAGCTAATGGTGCTTACCTCCCACACAATTCTGTGGAGCTGACCAGAGGTTATCAGTGGGAGACTGTGACTATTCACTTGGCAGTCAAAGCTTCCTGTAGCTAAAGAGGTGTTGGTAAATTGCCAATTCTAACATATTGCTCAAGCTCCGGAGGTCATAACGCTTCAACGTCCATCGCCGGGCAGCACGGAGGAATACGAGTGGACAAGAACACATTTTTGTAAGCTAGTAGGTTCAACAAAGTTTTCTGCGTGGGCAAATCGCTGCATGCCTCAAGCTGATTTTTATACACACAACATCCCCAGCCAATCAGCTTTTATTTACACTGACCTCGGTTCTGTGAATTGTGCTCGCAGTCTTCGCCGTTGCCCCTGACGCCGCCACCATCATTTGACAGTAATAAGTGCAGAACTCTCATGCAATATTCGTGCTTTATATCAGCGCACTGATACCTCGCCTGCTGTGTATTATGCAGACAATTGCATATTCTATCACGACTTGTCCCCCCTTCAACCCACAGAGCGCCCCAGTGTAATTCTGTGATTAATAATGAATGCTGAGTGAGGGTTAGCAAGCGAGCTGACTGACTGACTGAAGGTCTGACTGTCTGGGGAATGCTACAATGATCAAGGCCTTTCTTCAGCTGTCAGCGCCTCTTTGCACTCGAACAGAACTGGAGGCGCATACGAAGGTTACTTGTGATTGCATCTGTGCAATCTGACTAATTGTTTGGGCAAATATGTAAATGCAACGTGAAACGTAAATGCTAAAATATAAACTGAAGAGGATTAATATGCATTGGGGTTACGGTCCAACGCAATATATATTAGGGGTGGGGGAAAAAATCGATACTGTGTAGTATGGTGATATTTTGTTTGCTAATAATGTATCGATACAGGGACAGCAGAAATTGATATTTTGTTACAAAAAAGGTTTTTGTGCTCTGACTTCAGAGCATGTTGATCCTTTTTCTGAGCAAGAATCCTGACATTCCTTCACTGTCCAAATGTGTTTAACTTTTTTTTGGCAGCAATAAACATGACAGTTTACTTATTTTAATTTAAGACTTGTTTTATTTTAATTAAGTTTAAAAGTTTTTTATTTAATGTAAAATTATATTTTGTTTTAATTTACTTTCAAATTCTTCAGTTGCTGAAGGGCTGCATAGTTTTCATAAACTGCATAGTTCAGAATAGCTATAATTGTACCAGATGGTTGCGTTCAGTTAAGTTGGACTAGACTGTAATACAAACCGTTCAGTTTGTCAACAATAAAACTGAAATGAGAGAAAGACTGAGTGTGAGACTTTGATATTAGAGAAAATGAATATTGATAAAGTTTACCTTTATGTACAGAATCTGAATATCGCAAAATAATTTAAAAAATTGCAATAATATCGTATCGTGCGTTAAGTATTGTGATAATATCGTATCGTGGGATGTATGGTGATTCCCACCTCTAATATATATATATATAACTTAAATTATAAAACAGGTTGTCGGAGATTAAGGTACAAGACCTCATGCATTTTACGATAATGATTCAGAAGACAGCATGCTGTATTGCTAGGATGTTGTTTGGCGTGTTTTAACAGCATTATAGCAGAAATAACTAACCTCACATTCAAAGAAACTTAACCTAACCCTAACAAAGCACTTTTTGAACTCTAATGACCGTGGCTCAGGGGGTTGGGAAGCGTATCTGTAATCGGAAGGTCGCCGGTTCGATCCCCGGGCTCTCTGTCCTGGTCGTTGGGCAAAATACTTTACCCTACCGCCTACTGGTGTTGGCCAGAGGGGCCGATGGCGCGATATGGCAGCCTTGCTTCTGTCAGTCAGGGCAGCTGTGGCTACAACTGTCGCTGCCTCCACCAGTGTGTGAATGTGAGAGTGAATGAATAATGGCATTGTAAAGCGCTTTGGGTGCCTTGAAAAGCGCTATATAAATCCAATCCATTATTATTATTAGTCCAGAGAGCTATAAGGAAGACACACTGTACCAACACAAAAACAAACTTTATTATGTGGACACAGCAGTTAAAGCCACTGAGAGGAATATTGTTATGCCTCAGGTTTACATATGACTCAAATAGCCTTCTCTGTCTTCTCACAGATTAAAAAGAAAGAAACTTGCACCTTATTGGAACATGTTTAGAACGTGCTGTTCTAAGACTGAATCCCCTGACAGCTCCGCATTTCAAGGTAACTGCGCAGCTGAAAGCAGAGCTAAGACACATTGTACTATAAATGCTCCCCCTGTGTGCAGAATGTGTTTGTAAAGTGCAGCAGCTACACAAGGAAACTACAGAGCGTCATTGTTAGTCCAGACAAACAGAGAGGCTCGGCTCACGAGAAAAAGAAGAGAAGCTCAGGTTTCGAGACTCATCGTGAGGAGCTGACCTTGGCTAACACTGCTTTAATTTAAGGCAGAAAGAAAATATTCCACTTCATCAGAACTAAATGCTTCTCAAGATGTTAACTAAGAACAAGTGATCAAAAAAAAGAAAGATCCAGGCATAGAGAGAAAGAGTTCCTGCCAAAACAGTGTAACAGAGCTCGCTGAGGAGTTTGAAAGGTGCACACGGGGAAGGAGGAGAAACTGCCTGGCTTGTTTGTTATTTGGACTGCGCACAGATTTAGATTTTTACTTTCTTGTACATTTTAGCAGCTGAATTTGTTACACATTTATTACAAGCAGACCGTGAGAATGAAACCATCATTTCGGTTTGTTACAATGCTTCATGTTTGAGCTCCCCTTTGCATCAGACACCAGATTATTGACGTTGGCGTTATTTATCCCAGAACCAGCGAAACAAAAGTCGGCGCTGTACGGATTGAGATCATATCGCGGTGCTCATGAGGAAACCAAATGTTTCTTCAATACGCAACACGTGGGTTCAACATGTGAACCTCAAGGATCAGTGATCGATATGGAGGTGAAATAAGAGTCACACAGTTTCAATCCATAAAGCGATAATCGGGTGACACCAGGCATGCTGTTTAAGTAACTCGAGGCTGCTCTCCATCAGGAGAGCGCTCGACAATAATGGTGTAAATGGCAGGGCTGCAGGGAGAAGGCCACTGGAACAAAGGACTCTGCTGTATATCAGCAGCTTGCTAAAGATCACATGAATATCTCAAAAGGTAACTGTAACAATGTTTTGGGGGAGGATGAGACTGAAATATCCGTTTTTAGTTTAAGGGAGAAGTCTGCTGTTTGGAGAAAGCAAAATGCTGCACTTGAATACCTTGATGGCCTTCAGTATAGCAACCCTGTCTCATCTATGGAACATGACGGTATTAGCAGCATTGTTTGGGCCTGTTTTTGTTGCGTCTGAGCCAGGATGGCTTGTTATCGTCGATGGAGCGATGAATTCTGAATTATGGAAGCAAATTCTAAAGAAAAATCCCTGGAAGTCTTTCTGCGAACACAATATCCTGAGAAAGGAATGACCAAGCCAAAGTCCTGAGCGTAGGCCAAAAGAAATGTGGGAATACCTGGAGCCTTTTCTTTGCAGTTATTGCAGCAAAACTGAGCCGGTATGCTAAAGTCACATATCTGCATACCTCTGTCACTTATGAATCTGTGACTAAAAGTAAGAAATTGTTTCATTTATATAACTGTCTTCTCTTTACTTTCCATGTACTTTTAAGATTTGTGGTAAAATCGAATGATATTTAGGTCACATTTATAAAGAATACGGCTGTAATCCCGGCTATTTCGGCTAATACATTCCTGACCAAGCTGGCTGGATCCAAAGTGAGTAGTAAAAGTGTAGCGGGGTCCTCTCCTAAACTTCTCCCGAACAAATGCAGGCATAGTCAGGAAGCATTCAGTGTGGATAGTTTATTCTGCCGGCCTCCCAGGTGCACAAAAGATTATTTACAAAGAAAGTAGAAAACTAACTTACGTCAACACAAAACAAACATCTATATACAAAACACAGTCTGCATGTTACCCTCTCTGTAACATCTCACCGAAAGAACCCCAGGTAGGCCCTGACAGCCTTCTTTTATACCCCATGGCCCCTCCCACTAGGCATAATAGTCATCTCTTTATTATTTCTTTTACCAAACACTCTTTTCTCCTCAGCTTATTTCCATCTGTATTCCTACAATACATATATATGTATATACAGACATTTAGGGCCAATTCCAGGCAGCCTACAGTGTTTCACAATAACAAAAAAACAAACAAAAATAATGTTTTTTGTGCGCGAACCCACTATTTGAACCCCGGAACACCATACCATCGGCTTGCATAACCACTTGTTTAATCGGCGATCACAGCGAGTCTACGCGACCGGCTTTATAAAAGGTAAGTGAGAAAAATATGTTGGCCACCCTCTGCGCCGCTCAAAATATACCCCTCACCCCTTTTTGTTTATCTGCCCGGTCGACGAAAAGACGCGCAGCCACGGTAATTGTAGAAACTAATGGTGGTGGTGCGTGTGTGCGCCCAGATCAGCTGTCTGCGGCCCGGGACGGTGTAACTCCGTCACAAAAAGCAATATCCTAAAATGTACTACTTCTTGTCTCTGCATGTGTTAACGCCAAACTCAGCGCTGATGGGTTCTGGGCCTTTGGCAGATCCATTTTTGCTCCTCGAGTCCACTCTCCTGTGACACACGGTTTAACTTTGCCAACTCGAGGACAGAATTTCAGTATTAAATGTGGCAGATGAGGTTAGCAGAAACTTCTGTAGACCTAAATGGATATACTATTATCACAGGTAGTGAAAGTAAATCTATCTATCTGTGATTACTGTCTGCGAAGTCGGGAAAACATTCATCACCGTTTTCAAGAACATAATACTCAGCTGTTGACAGTGGAGTAAAATGATGTCATTCAGCCTTGGTAATAAAAAAAAAAGAAGCTGACAACGTCTCCTTCTAAATGATTAATGGCAGTAACGCGCTAAAATCGCTGTCACAGACTGATGAATAATCGGTAACGTAAAGCCCTCGAATGATAACGCCGTGACATATCAAATAATCTCAGTTTTAGTAAGATCGAATGATAACACTCAGGTGACAACTGAAGAAAGCACAGGGGATGGATTTATGGAATTCTTACAGTGTGTGTGTGTGTGTGTGTGTGTGTGTGTGTGTGCCCCAGAGAGCGTGATTGTGAATCCAACCACAGCCCCTTCAGCATCACATAAGGCATATGGGATCAGCCTCCCTCGTTGAACAACAGTGCTGCCATTGTGTCTTTTTGTATTTAACTGCTGTTTTCACTCAAACAACCAACTGAGGATTTGCCCATGACAGGCAGCCTCAACCCTGCCTCTGTCAGTTATGTAATGTGTACCACCGCAGCCTGGCGAAACTCTCTCCTCTTGTCAGCATATGCAAAGACAGCAGACGACGTTATCTGGGGTATCAGAAAATGAGAAGTGGGAGGGCGGGAGGCAGGTGTATGCTGGAGGGCGTCAAAGCTGTGACAAAAATCAAACACCGTTCTGCCTGTTTTCGCAGCAGAAATAAGAAGACGAGCCATCACACTAAGCCAGTCACACTCTTATTACCAAACACAAAGAAAAAGTGGGTAAACTATGAGGTATGCTGATCAGAATGCACGAAAATGAATTATGCTCGCAGTTAATACTTTAAATCATTTGTTCAAATAGCCCCAGGCTGACAGGATTAAAAAATAAAATAATATATAGAAAGAATTTAAGCTGTTAAAATTGACGTCAGTCTAAAACGTTTGATAAAAACAGACTGAAAACTCACCCAGTTTGCCCTCCGGTTGGTTTAAATGATGCATTGAACAACCTTGAATTAAAGGTGACTGTGATGCAGCTCTCTTTTTTTTTTAATGAGTTACAGTTCATTACACAAAAATAAACACTCTGTTTATACCGATTACTGTGTAATTAAGAAGGACATATTGTTAGCAGTGGAAAATGGATAAAAACTCCAGGGAAGAACAAATGATTAATTGTTGACAATCCAAAGTCTAATTGCAGTTAACTGGTGAAAAACACCACAACAACAACACAGCCGTTCATGTGAAGTGGGGCTTTAACCGGATATGGTTTCGTTTGTGTGTCAGTTTGGACCTGAAGGGTCAGTACAGGTGCCACAGCAGCAGCAGAGTCCTCCTCCATTGTGAACGTTTGTTATCCGAAAAAGAAAGTACTGTGCAAAAGTCTTGATTCACCTCTAATTTCTTCATACTTTGCTTCCAAAGAGCAAAAACTTTCTTGTAAATCAGTGGAAGGGTGTCTGCCAAGAAGGCATTCTTGAGGGGAAACAGGGAGAAAAGACTTAGGTACCTCAAATTATAGAAGAACTGGACTGGAAATATATGTACAGAGGAGGTCAGGAGAGACACACAACAGTGTGTGTCTACATCTGTAAAACACAGCTGTAGCTCAGGTGGTAGAGCAGGTCATCCACTAATCGGAAGATTAGTGGTTCGATTCCTGGCTTCCCCTAGTCTACATGCCAAATATCCTTGGGCAAGATACTAACCCCAAATTGCTCTCCATTTTCCGATGCATCCATCGGAGTATGAATGTGTGTGAATGTTAGCTATGAAGCACTTAGAAAGATGTGCTTGTGCGAATGGGTGTGAATGGGTGAATGCACAAGTTGTGTAAAGCGCTTTGAGTGCTCAGATGAGTAGAAAAGCGCTATATAAGAACCAGTCCATTTACCATTTACAGCTGAGAGTCTGTCATGTTTTGGGGCTCCTTTTTAGTCCTTTTTAGATCTTGTCGAAATTGATGGAATTATAAATGGTGCAAAAGTACAATCATATTTTGCTCAACCATGCAATGCCATCTGGAAATATAATTGTGTGATGGACCGAGCAGTGAAAGAAACTTAGGCACAGGTTAAAGTCCAAAAAAAAGATTTTTTATTTAACCCAAAAAACACAACTGGTTAAATCATGCAAAAAGAATCAAAATCTTGGGCCCATAAAAGAGGTCAAAATAACAAAACTCTACTCAAAGTTGACAACACTACTGATAACTCAAACAAACTGACCTAACTTAACGAGACAAAGGGGAAACTTAAATAGTGGCTGATCAGCCCACAAAAAACACGAGAAGGGATAAAACACACAAAACCTAACTAAACCTAACATAATGAACTCCAATTCCTCCCCATGGTCCCGAGTTATGGCATGAACCAATTTGTAGTCTTCCTTTAAAGCTCGCTCCGCCCCTTTTCCACCTCTTGGCTCCTTAATCAAGGGACTGGAACAGCTGCAACTAAGGTAACTCAGAAAACAAAAGATTAATCACACATAACAGTGTAAACTAAAATGTGCGCACTTATTTTAGAATGCAGTGTTATGTGGATATGTGAATGAACTCTAAACAAAAACCAGTTGTTTATTGTCCTGTAAATTAATTCCTATATTTAAAGAAAGACAAATGTGAATGCAATGTTACTTATAAGCCTCTACACTAACATGGTGGGTATTACCACTGTGTGGCTGTAAGTGCAGCCATCACAAATTGGTACAATTGGTACTATCAGTCATGGATTGGCCTCCCCAGAGCATGGAGCTCAACATTAATGAAGGAGCGAGGGACAAAAAACAAAAGGCAGCCAACATCCAAAGAAAAGCTTTGGATGCTTCTAGAAGCCTGGAGATTTATTCCTGAACACTGCTTAAATCAAGCTTGGATAAGAGAGTTCATGATGTGTTAAAGAATAGAAGCGGTCGTACCAAATATTGAATTTCCAGCTCATTAGAATTGTAAAAACTCTGTTTCTTAGCAAACACAAAGAAGTGAGGGTTGACATCAGACGCTATGGTACAATTCAGCCGCTGAAAGGACAGCACCCTGTGGGAGGACATCTAAATGGAACCACCATCACACTCCTGTTTAAATGAAGCAGCTATTTTTAGAAACACGTGTGTACAACACAATTTCCTGAATTTGGCGCGTAAAGATGATCCAGCTGAAACAGATCAATGCAATGGCTACATAATCCCACACGGGTCCAAGTTTCCTTTTGGTCATATACGATTACACAGCAAAGCTCCAGCCACCTTTCATTCCTGAAAATGAAAAATCCAGTCGGGAGATTTTCAGACTTGTGTCCACAAAGTCTCGGACTCAATTATTTGTTCTGCATATTTCCATTTTCTGGGAGCTGTAATTCACTGCAGCAGTTCTCATCTAAAAAAAAGAGCTAAAAGGGAAATGGCTGCTACTGTATAATAGATTTCAATTTTCACTTCTTTTCATTTTATATTATTTTCAGTTGGACCCACACGGAGAAAAAATGTAATAGGAAACTATATAGACATTACATTATTAGATTGTTATTAATGCTTAATGATTGTGTGTGTAGTATTTCACTCTAGCCAGATGAAGTGAATCAAGTCTAAACTACTTTAATGACAGTTTAGTCCACTGAAGGCTCCTAAAAAAGCTCACAAGACAAAACTATGACTGTCAACGTGACTAAATGAATTTCAAAGACAAATTAATTTATAGTTACAAGCAATTACTGTTAAAGTAAACAAAAATGACATTAGTAAGAGATTACATGTTTTTTTTGGGTTTTTTTTTACATTTATCAACCTTTATAAACTATAGTTCATTCCACATAGTTAAGGAGGAAAAAAAACCCATGATTAATAGTTAATAAGTGCATAGTTAAACTGCTGATAAGTGAATAATAAAGTATTAATCTTAAAGCAACAAAAACTACTGACACAACCAAAATTATTACAACTATGTGCAATGATCTTGCAGCCTTGTTGCCTTTGAAATTGTTGTTTTGAAGACGAGGGGCCTCTTCTGCAACCACTTGCAACCTAATATCACAGCAAAATGTTTACTAGGCACAACAGTGTCTATTCAATTTCACGTTTTGGAGAGGCAAAGCATGAAATGTCCACGCATGCAGAAATTGCATTACTGCATGCAGAAGTTGCACTACCAGCAGGGGGAGATAATATATTTGAAGCCACAAAGTCAGTAGAGAGCTAAAAACGTATGAAGTATATTTCAGGGTCCTTAATCACCAGGAACGATGAACCTGTAAATGTGTTGATAATGTCTATTTAAACACTTTCCCGTGATTATTTTCATGTTGGCTTGAAATAAAATATCTCCCTCTGCTGCTACTGCAACTTCTGCATGTGTGTCTATTACGCACTTTGTCGTAAAACAACTTTGGTGGATCAAAGTGGTAAAACATTACATAACCTGGAGTCAGTCTGCTATCAGTTTGTGATTAACTAGAGTCAAGTTGTCGATTTGTGTTAATATGTGGCTTAAATGTGACAAATGAGCAAAAAAAACAAATCTGTTGCAGTTTGTTGTGAACCTCTTGCTCCTTACACGAAATTGTTTATTTTTTTTTTTTTAAATCTGGGAGAAGCAACAAAGTAAATGGCCTTGAGATTCACAGCCAGGACTTTGCGTTCTTCCACTCTGTGGATTGCATGCTCAACCCCAAAACAGTAACAATAATTCTCTTTTTAACAATTATTTTTAAAAAAAAGCCAAAGCTTTTATTAATGCTCTAAATAGTCTATAAACTCTTAAAGTACCCTGGGTCCTTATGAATAGACTGTAAAGTAATGACTAATAACTGTGCTCGTAATGAATAAGTCCTAAAACCCTGCACGTCAGAAATGAGGTCAGTAGTTAATGTGAGTTTTAGAAATTTTTATCTTATTTCTTATATCTTATGAAAATCTTATGTTTCACTTCGTGCAAAATAATAAATAAATACCCCACTCTATATAGCCCATATGCTGATTTTTTTAATACGTTACTAATGTCAGGCAACTGTGGTGCTTTTTAAAATAGTTTAACATTATTGTGAAATGTTGCTTTCCTCTGTGCAGATTAATTCCATTCAATTTTATTTATACAGCACCAAATCACAACAACAGTCGCCTCAACGTGCTTTATATTGTAAGGTAGAGCCTACAATAATACATTAACATAAATTAATGGTCAGCAGATGGCTCCGCCCCTCCCTGAGCCTGGTTCTGCTGGAGGTTTCTTCCTGTTAAAAGGGAGTTTTTCCTTCCCACTGTCGCCAAAGTGCTTGCTCATAGGAGGTCATATGATTGTTGGGTTTTTCTCTGTATCTATGAAGCGCCTTGAGGCGACTTTTGTTGTGATTTGGCGCTATATAAATAAAATTGAATTGAATTGGATTGAATTAGCAAAACATGTATCACAAGCACAGCTTCACTTTCATAGATGTTTGAGTTGACACAAGACAATAGCAGCTGTTGCACAGTTTTTCTTGGCCTTTTTTATAGTGCAGCTAACGGTGTGTTTTCAGGTGATTGGATAGCTTACTTGTGCTGCTTTGTGGTGCAGACGCAGCTCTACAGCGCTCTTACATATGATTTGCTCTTGGACTGTTCTTGGATAACATCAATTGCTCTAAATCCTAATACGACTAAAGTGTTTCCAATGGATGATGATCTGCTTCTAGAAAAAGTAGAAAATGCTCTTCATCGTCTGCTGTGCCAAATATGTAACTTTTGTTTCAACAGTCTATTATCTCTTGGATATTTGGTCTTTTAATGTAGTGTTACTTGTTCAGACTACATCCAGGAAACGTCAGGTTCAGGAAACAGCTGTGACTGGTGCATGCAGACACGTTGTCAGGCAGTGATTTAGGGAGTACTTGATTTGCTTTTACTTTGCATTTTATTGCTGAAGCTCAACTAGTATCATATCTAGCTCACGTCACAACAAGTAGAAATTTCTCCATTCAGTACCAAATAATGGATAATCCATCATTAATGTTAGTAATTAGACGTTTCGTGGACATTTAAAATGTGACAAGTAGCCCAAACAAGGTAAAAGCTAAAACTGCAGGGACCACACGTTTTAATTTTGCGTGATTCTAAGACCACCAGGTACCGGAACAGCTTCTTCCCCACAGCTGTCAGACTCCTGAACTCTGCCTCCTGACATCTGACCCACGTTAAACTCATGGACTGGACATACACACACCCACAACCACCTACACACACACACAATGGACAACCGTACCCTCAAACACACAATAATAACATGGACTGAACCACCACTCACAATCACTAGCACTTTATATAGCCTCTGTAGAAATTATCCACATATCTCACTTATCTTAACTGCACTACTATATAGTTCTGTGTAAATAATCATACGATAATTTTTAATCCTACAATCCTACAACTGTTTATAACTTGCATAGTTCACATTTCTGTATAACTGTATATCTCAGATTTCTGTATAGTTTTTTATTTTCATATTTATATCCTGTACATAGCTGTACATAGCTTGTACTCACTACAGCCTGTACATACTTATAGTTATAGAATATTCCTAACATACTTCATACCGTGTACATTATAACATACCATAATAGACCCATTTCTGTAACATACTTACATATCTATATTATTGCTAATATATATTGTAATATATCTATATCACTAAAGCACTTCTGGATGGATGCAAACTGCATTTCGTTGCCCTGTACCTGTGTATGTGCAATGACAATAAAGTTGAATTCTATTCTATTCTATTCTATTTTTTTCAATCTTTCTTATGTAGGATCATAAACAAAAAAAAGAAGATAGTAATTACAGGAACAAACAAACTCGCCAAAAAAAGAGTACAGTAAAATAAGGCTCAAGTCCTGTGTGGTAGAAGTATAATGCAGCATTAAATCTCAATACTGCAGACTGAGCTCAGCCTCTCCTCAGCCTGCTACACTTGTGCTGTTACACTGAAAAAAAGGGATTGGCCATCTCTTGGATTTATGTAAGCATCTTGCGTGTATTTAACACAATTGCCTCATGTTTTAAAGTTAAGTGTGACCTGTCCAGGGTGTACCCTGCCCCTTACTCTATCACCTCCAGGTTATGCCCCAGCCCCCTGCAATCCGTATAGAAATAGGAGGACGGCAGTCGTTGTAGATCCATTCAGTTCTTATGTTAACCAGACTCTAGATGTAATATGAAGACAACATGTAGTATTTAAGTGACCAAGTAGTATTGGGGTAAATGTAATTGAATAGTGTTGAAATAAAATGACAAAATTGGGAAGGATTAAAATATTCCAAAAGCTCACCTTACTTCATCTAAACGTGTTTCAATCGCGTTTTATCAACACAGTTGTTTAAGTTTCTGCCAAAGCAAAAAGGTTATGTGCAACCAATGTCCACTATTGAATGAAGTAAATCCAACATGGCCTGTTTTTCAGTGTACTGTCAGTCTCACTGCACAGTCTTTTGCTTCAAAGCATCTAAGAATCAGCAATACTGAAAGCTGGACTCAGTTTGGAGAAAGGTGGAAGGTGATGAAACTTGTACAAAGAGCTAAAGGATTCATAATGTATCGATATTCTTTCACAATGTGCAAGCTGGGGCAGTGGCACCAATGGGAGGGTAATCCAAACTGTCTCTGAGCCGTCACCAGGCTAGACAGGGAGCCTCAATCCAACACTGCTCCCTGTTCAGCACCATCCTGCTCTGCTACTTCCTGAAAAAGCCTCACACCGACAGGTGTAATATAAAACAAAAACCCTGCAACGAGTCAGTTCTTACATTTGATGGTGTTTGCAGACTCGTACCTCAAATCAATCCAACCTAGATTCAGCTGCATCCAAATGTCACTGCTGTCAAATGAAAGTGATTCAAGTTTTCCTTGAATAAAAACATCTTTGATTCTTCTTTTTGGAGTATTTCTGCGTAAATGCTGCCATTTATTCCTCACATTTCAGCTAAGAAATCAAAATGAAAGTCAATATTGTTTGCCACGTTTTTTCTCTCCTAAGATCAATTTGACCCTTTTGCCTTACCTCTCTGTGGCGCACTTCTTAATTGAACAGGTCCAGTCTATGCCAGCTTGGCTCTAAAAAGCAGCTCAACACTGGCCAGAGTTTTACAGCTATAATTTAGCATCAGATGTCAGGGCATTGTACACAGGCCTTACCAGAGAGAGACAATTAAAGCCTTGTTTACCCAAATGAATCATTAACTATTCCGGAAAAATAGACATCCTTCTCTGAAGCGCTACCACCAGGCATTTTATTTACAGAAAGCCTATTGTTGACGGTGATTACCAGAGTCAGAATGAGGAATCCATAAAAAATGCCCTTTGTTAAGATTTGCATCCTTTCTTTGTTGTGCTTTTTGGCTGGTGTTTGCAGCTTTTTTTCTGGCTGAAGAAAAAGCTGTCCTGCTGCTGTGCAACAGTCGTTATGTGACATACACACATCAGCGCTGACAAACAACTGATGATTATAGAGGGGGGGGGGGAGCACAAGGAGATGTCAATAAGAGCAGGAGAGAAAGGGGCAGAGGCAGGCAGCCTTAATTTCTGCTGACATTGACGGGAAAAACCTGGAACAGTCTGACAAAAACTTCAGCATCTGTGCGTGACAGAAATTCCTCCTAAACGCAACAGTCGTCTAACAAACACAAACTGAAACATCTCCCCAAAAAAGACCAAAAACAAGTGAATCCTTCTGAGGGAATTTGTCAGGGTGGATGATCAAAGACTGTATCCTAGTATCTGATATGCTCATAGAGCGCAGTTTGTTATTGCAACCCTCTGCTGTCTCCTTTGAGCAAGGCAGCAAACCTCAACCGAGTGCTTTCCCCAAAGCAGTTCCCATGTATCAGTTTACGTAAAGCAGACCTTCCCAAAGTGTGGGGCCCGCCCCCTAGGGGGGGCGCAGAGCCATGGCAGGGGGGGCGCGGGATGACAAGGGGGAAAAAAGACAAAGCGCTTGGACACTGCTACAGAAACGCAAAGCAGGAGATGAAGCATCGCTGAATATGTTTCCAAACCAACTTCATTCTAAGCCAAAGACTAGAAAATATGATGAAGCATATCTTCCCTTTGGCTTCACCTGCACAAGTGCCGAGGTAGGTGTCCCTGCAGAATTGGTTTTCCCTTCGTCGGGAGCAGCGCTGGGCTGTTTAAATCATGGACAAACAGGATCCCACATTCGTGATTTTTAGTTCACAAACACTTGTTTTTAATGACCAACTACTAATTTATTGCAGATTACTTGTATTTGCTTAATTGTTTACTAAATGTTTGAGGTGTGAAATAAACCGCAATGGAGCAAAATATGGGTGTGTGTGTGGTTGGAGGATGTGTGCGCGGGCGCAACATTTTTCTTGTAAAACAAAGGGGGACGCAGCAAAAAAAGTTTGGGAACCACTGACGTAAAGGTACCAGTGTACATTAGGGGTGGGGTTTCCTAGCGAATCATGGAAAAACACAGGCCAAAATAAAAAGCTGTAATATTGCGGTTCTCTGGTGAGTATTTAAAGGACCAAAGACGATTTTCTCACCCTCATTTTTAGGTAATGCTCTCTTAATCTGTGCAAAGCCCAGAAGAATCTATCAGCACTATCTGGGTGATTAAAAATGGCTTTTCCAGCTGCAATGGGATGGAGCAGGAAGCTTACTAGAGGAGCTCCGATTTTCACGACCAAAACCTTGTGAAGGTGGGCACGGACTTAACAGGAAAAAAAGAAAGAGCTACACACTATCAGATTATCAGAATTGGCATGTAAATGAGAGTTGATGTACATCATTCTTGCTAAGCATTTCAGATATAATAAAGCAATTTCCTATCTGATTATAAACTTGTGGGGAAAAGTCCTTTAGAGCACGAGGGCTATTAATCTTTTAAACTTTAATTTGATTTGAAAAATGAGTTTATGACTAGAGTGTGAGCGCAGTGACCTTTCTGTAGGTCAGTACAGGCAGTGCAGGGAAGGAAGATAAAGTAAACAAAGCTTTGGTGTCTTTAAAAAAAAGTCTATGAAAGAGTATATTCGTGTTTATATGCTTAAAGATGCTCTAATCCATTTTTATATTAAATAAAGACATTAGTATGCGTTATGTGAAAATCGTAGCTGGTACAGCGCCACAGCTGACTTTCCTGTTTTCTTTCACTCCCATTGTTCTCATCCGTTCCCTTTCCCAGTCACAGCAGGCAGATCATTTTCCGTGAAAAATCTCCGAGTCTACCCACTGCACACAACCGACCCAGCAGCAAATGGAAAGTTAACAATTAGCAGGTGAATATAGTGGACAATTTAGCAGCAAAGAGAGCCGCAGGGGTTGGTGGAATAAAGCTGGATGTGGAATTTGCCAGGTGACCAAAAAAAACCCCCAAAAAACTGTAAATAAACAATAATGCCGCTCGAGTTGCAAATTGACAGCTTTCCAAACACACACAGTTAACACATAAAGTTTATAATGGTAGCTTAAAGCTTCGCCAAATGACTGTATGGGGATTCAGTCAAACCAGTTTAATGTTGCAGCTACTGTTTAGTCCATGGACCATAAAATCCACACACATCTAAAATATATAAAAGCAGAGTTGCTCCTAAAAGGACAGACAATAACTGCACAGGTGTTTTATTTAAAGCTGTCAGATTAGGGTGTCTGAAAGCAACTGCTTATAATACCAGAGGACTTATCAGCTTTAAGGATGATTTAAAGCTGCTAATGATAAATGCTTCTCTTGCTAGATTTATTTTCTTCTCCCTTCAAAGTTTCTCTTGTTTGCTGATATCTTCTCTGTGCTACCGATGATGGCTTTATAGAAATGAGCTTTGAATCTGAAAAGGAAAACCTCTCCCTTTTGTATACCGCTTTAGCCTTACCTGACTACATCAGCGTGGTGTCATTCACAGCTGCGTTAAAATGTTAAAAAGTAAAAATCGATTTGGTCTCGCGACAAAAAAGCCTCACCGGCACAGCTGCAGTTCGCTCAGCCTAATGTGATCATTTGTTTAGCATCCAGACGACGCCGGGAGAGCGATGCACTGATGAGCTGGCCTCAGCCCCGCTGCAGCAAGCTTGCTTGGCCACTGATAACAGGGCTGGAGCTGAAGGGGAAGAATCCCATTACAAATAGCTGCATTAGATCTGTCAGATTGTGCAGCTGGGGTGTTACATCTCCATTGACCCTGCACTACCTTAGCTCCCCTCTGGGGCCGGAGCATTGCCCCCTCCTGGGATAAAATGTGCAAGTGCTCTTTTTGAGGAGACTGCTGGAGCCCTGGCAACAAACACACACAGAGACACACACAGTGACCCTGCGAGGGGCGAAGCTTTGTGATGTAACTCTGTGACTGAACAAATTAAAAGATATGCAAACCGAGGTCATCGAGGTTACTTTGTTACATGAGTAACCAGGCTCTGAATTAAGACTTCAAACACAGTTAACAACTCTGCTGTTCTTATGTTTAACAGGTGCAGTACGAGCATTTCAAAGAACTGCTGGCCTGTATAACAAAAGGATCGATAAAGGCACAAATATATATCTTGTGCAGTCGGGACTTCATTCAAACAGCAGTTTGACCTACATCTGTAGGTTGCTTGATGGTAAAAGGGCTGAAAAAACAAGAATAAGTGAGACACTGTTTTCCTTCATCTGCAATAGAACTGAACTCTTTTCACTCTGAGGTAACTCAAGGTGTATGGGTCTTCTTCTTCTTCCTAGTGGTTTATATCCCACGATGCAGGGTTCGCTATTTTGCATGCCTTCCTCCACTTCTTCCTATCCAGGGCGTCTTCTGGTGTAACATTCGCAGCCTTCATATCATCTGTGATTCAGTCCGTCCAGCGCTTTTTTGGTCTCCCTCGTGGCCTGTTTCCATCCAGATCTAATTGCTGGGCTGTCTTTGCGATGGAGTTCTTATCGCTACGGACAACATGGCCGTACAATCGGAGCCTCGCTTCTCGCATCTCGTCTGTGATTGGTGTCACTCCCCATCGTTTCCTGACATCTTCGTTCCTCGCTCGGTCAAGTCGTGTGAGACCCAGAGGCCACCTCTGCATCTTCATCTCCATGGTGTGAAGGGCTTGTTCGTGTTTGGTCGTCGCTAGCCAGCACTCTGACCCGTAGAGTGCCACTGGGCGCACGATCGATGTATAGACTTTCAAATGAAGATAGATTGGCATTCTCTTGTCGCATAAGACTCCACTGGCCTGACGCCACTTCATCCACGCTGTGTTGACACGGAGTCTGGCGTCTGGTAGAGTTTCGCAGTCCGAGGTGACAAGGGATCCGAGGTACTTGAATTGGGCAACTTCAGTCAGCGGCACGCCGTCGATAGTGATGGTACTGTTGGTCTGGAAGCCGCATTCAAGGTACTCAGTCTTCTTGATGTTCAGGCGCATGCCGTTTTCGGAGAGTCAATCTTTCCACGCTTGTGTTCGGGTTTGCAGGGCTAGGCAGTTTTCTGTTTCTGGCACACATCATCTGCATGCAGGAGGCTCCATGGATGTGGTGATTGCAGATCAGCCGTCGCGGTGTCCACACAGAGGACAGCAGGGGCGAGACGGCCGAGGCCTGCTGGACGCCAACGGTAATTGGGAAGGCTGGTGATGTTCCCGCTGAACATAAGCTTCCAGGGCACCATGAGTTTGTAGTGATCGCCAAATCAGCTTGTGGGGCACCCGATCGAATGCCTTTTCCAGATCCAGGAAAACCATGTGTACCGTCTTGTTCTTTTCTCGGTTTCCATCAGCAGTGGGTAATTTGTTTATATGAAACTTTGTTCATATTATGCCTGTTTCACCCAAAGGCAAACAAGATTTACCAGATGATCCTTGGTTCATCGTCAGGGCAAAAACAATTCCATGTTATTTATTTTCCTCCCAAATAAAAAGAATATGTAATCGTGTCTGTTTGTTAGCAGTCTAGTGTTGACAGTTTTCAAGATATCATTCTCAAATTTTGTGTGATTGTAGATACCAATTACAGCTCATATTAATTTAATTTCAGTGAAAACTGAGTCAAGGTAAAGGTCACACCAAATGTGAAAATTAGTATAAACTTTGAATCGTCTTCAAAGCTGAAGGTGGGGGGTGGGGTGTTCAATCTGGATGCGCTTGTATTTTTTGCCAAATAACTAGCTTGAAATGCACAGGCTAGATTATGTTTTGCAGCAGACTATTATCAGGTTAAGGCGAGGCTACATGTTTCCAACACATTAAGGAAAAGGACTTGGAAGTTACGTTTTCCCTGTGCCTCCAGGTTCTCCCGATCCCACTTGGCTGCATTTCTCTAAATGTAATACAAACTTCCAGGGGACTAATTAGAGCTCTTTGCTAATTGCAGCATCAAACATATTTGGCATATGTATCCCATCTAGCTTCCAAAAGAGTAAATTCTGAATTAAATCTGCAGCTTCGAAATTACCTTAATGAAGTTCAAACTGCAACCACATTGAGCAGAAGTTGTATTTCCATCCAAAGATCTCTGAACTTTAAGTACCAGGAAGCTTTGTAAGGAACTTTCTCGGGGCCACTGGTTAAAACACAACGTAAAGACCAACAAAGATTAGGCACAAAGAACCGATGGCTATTTTCTCAAATCTACATAATAAAGAGTTCCACTCCAGTCCACACTATCATCAGAATGTAAATCTACTAAAATATTGACACCATATAAGGCAAGTGACAGCAGTATTTATGTCATAATTTGCTGCTTTGCAAACGAGGTCACCGAGTCAACAGACAAGCAAAACGGATCCAAAATGCCCACAATGTTAGACTTTTTGTCAGGAGTGTCGTGTGTGGAGGCGAGGAAGTGACCCAAACGCAGGACTCGTGGATAGTGAAGAACTGAAGATGGTTTATTATGAATCGTGGATGAACAGGGCAGGAACGAAGGACTGACTGGCTGAAAGACTGAACTGAACATACATACGGAGAGACGACATTAACATCAATGACACGACAGTGAACGAGTAGAAACAGAAGACTTAAATACACAGACTGATGAGGATGATAATGAGAGACCGGTGAGTACACAGCTGAACATAATCTGGCTAATGACACGAGACGAGCTGACACAGGAAAAGCAGGAAGTGAGAACATGGAAGTGGCAAAATAAACTGAACATGAACAAAACTGAAAGCACTGGGTCAACGACCCAGGAACCCTGACACTTTTAGCAATTGATCTCGCAAGTAACTGTGAAGACTGACAGTAAGGTGAATGAGTTGGAAAGATTGACATAAAAAGCTCAACCAATAAAATATCTTAAGCATTAAAAGTCCCACCCTCAAAGTTCCTGAACTTTGATAAAGGAGTAGCCCTTGAGGCAACTTCCCCAGAACTTAATTTAGACTCTGGTCTCTGTAGTATCTCCAAAGGTTTGTTGTCTCTGGTGAAATTTCCTGCTGTGGAACGAGAGCTAAAAACTAATTAAAAGTATTAGAAGCTTGTGCGCGGCTTCTGTGACATTGTCACTGTGTTTGGGCACATTTAGAAAGTGTGGAGGATTATTTTTCAGCTGCAAAAGTCATTTTAAAAAATGACTTGGGGCTTTTAGAGTGAAATCTAAAATTGGCAGAATATTTAGAGATTATAGCTAAAAGAAGACAAACATGATCATTATGTATTACAGGTAACGACTACAATCAAAGTAGGAAGAGTGGACAGCAACACTGCTCCAATAATCTGTTTATTCACAGTAGCAGAAAGCTAAGTGTAAACAGTATAATCCAAATAAGATGATCACCAAAGTAATAGGGAATAGCTGGAGCACTGTGTGTGTTAGCAAAGCTACTGTTATCCTGCACCTGCAGGAGGTGAAAGAGGTGAAAACCTGAAGGAGGAGGAGGAGGTGGGGGAGGTCGGGAAGGAAGAAATGAGCCGGGACATAAGTGGCATTGATTGAACTGGTTCATGTCCACCCTCATTCATAAACAAGGCTAACCTGCCACATGTTTATGGACGATCTGTCTCGGTGACAATGGAAAACGCTGGCACGCATCCCAGAACACCTGTGAAATGCACTCTAATGAGAGTTAATCACAGAAACACAGAAAGCAAAGCTAAAAATCAAAGATTTACACGTATCGGGCTCACCGCGAGTATTGACAGATACTAAGGAGGCCATTTGCCACATTTGAATTTGGATTTTTTTTTTTTTCATGGTCGTGGCAGTGATTACAAACACAATGTTCAGTATTGATTAGCAAAGAGGCGGCTTTTTTGTTGTGCAAATGGAGGTGAAATAGGTCCAACAAATTACAGATAAAACGTCATTCGACACTCAAAGAGAAGACAAACATGATCACGATCGAGTCTGATGGCAAAGATAAAGTTCAAAGACAGATTTCAAAATCTGTATCGACTTTGATCACTCTATCGTGTTTGCACAATCAAATCAGAACAAAGACAGATATGCTTCACGCTTTCAATAAAAAAAAAATGCGTACGATAACAGCTGAAATATGAGATTGTTTTGCACCAGTAACACAGGCAAATTATTCTCGACATGCAGTCAGTATCACAGAGCTGTCTGCCATGGTAGCAGGAATCAAAGAGCATTCTTGGAATAGCAATTACAGACGTGTCTAGGGAAATAAAGGCAAACTATGGACATAGTCAAAATGATGCATGTACAGCATTCTTATCAAAGTCGAAGCCCGAAGCTAGAATGGTCTGCTTACAGGGAGGCTCTCAGCTGACTGAGAAATGGCAGCTGTAGGGTATCACAAAAACAAAACACAAATTAGTCTCATATCTTGGCCGGGAAGGAGTGCGCGGATGTTTGCTTAGACATGATGCCTCACTGTAATCACTTTGATCAAAGTGCTGACAGTTAAGTCTGCAACAGACTTCTCAGATTGTGCAAAATCCCAAATGTGAGCTGCTACAAACAAAGAACTCTTAATTAGCGTTAAGATCACAGAGGGTATGCGAAGTGACGGAGGTTGCAGTTCTCCTTCGGTTTCTGTGCATCAGTCATGCAAGGTTGAATTCATGAGTCGCAGATGGAAGATGCCGTTGCTAGTTCTCTGCACATGCACAGCATTTTTCTTTTTTTGGGGGGGAGGGGCAGACTGATAGACTGACAAACCACACAGACGTGCAGTCTGATAGGCTTCGTCTCTCAGGGAGCTGTGAGAAGAGTTCACGGTGCATGCGATCCCATAGGATATCACAATGAGTCATGGAGCCCTGCTTAAAACAAAGACATACAACAGGTCTCTATAATTCAATACATTTACGAGTGAATGTATTTAAACAAAAAGCATGAGTCACTTTAAGGCACAAGCACCATAAACATGAAGGAATCGATCCCAGGGACACCAGAGAAACAGTTTGCTTGCAGAGGTAGTTCGAAGTTACGTGTCATTTTAAAGTACTTATTACCCGACTTGAGTATTTCTACAATAAATCATAATAATGTTGTATTTTTTTCTTCCCATCTATATTTAAAGCAATATTTTGAGACATACTGTAGGGCTGAGTGACTATCATGAGAATTAGGTGAAAGTATTACATTACATTAACACCACCCTTCTGTCTGTGTTACAGCCAGAAAACTGTTAGCATACACTATCAGGAGCTAACTTAACTGTCACCCAGCAGATGGTAAACCTTAGCATTAGCACAAAAGGAGTCATAATGCTAATGGACTGCAGCCAGGAGACAGTTAGCTAAGCCTAAGACGGGAGGGAACAGCTGTATTGTCGCCACCAGCCAAATGTAGGTAAATATTCACTCTCCTTTAGCTCCATTTTCGGTTTCTATAACCTCCTGAGGGAATTATCTTAGTCTTCAGCTGTTAAATGCTTGGCTGTTCATTAGCTGTACACTTACTGCCTTTAACTGCAGTGCAGATAGCGTGCCGTGGGTTTTTAGACCTGGAAACCAAACAGAGCTGCAGCGTATGGTTCTAACTCTCTCTGTTTGTCAGAGATTGTCATAGAAAAATGTATTTATTTATTTTTGATCACAATATGGATGCAAGTGAAATAATCTGATTTGTCGCCTTTTACATGGGATTAACATGATTAGAGTAATTTAGCCTTTTCTGTTTTCTGTTTTCTGGCACCAAACGTGCCAACAATGAGTGACCATCAGAACTGAACCACAGAGGAATGGAGGAAGGTAGCCTGGTCTGATGTATACCATGTAATCCTTTCATGGAAACAGTATTCCCAAGATGCCAGATATCAAAGCACACCTGGTCTAGTGGACTCGATGAATCAGAGGTGTTTTCGCAGCAAAAGGGGGACCAACACAATATCAGGCATGTTATACCCGATCAGTGTATAATAATACAACTGGTTAGCTGGTGTTGTCTAAAGCCATATAGTGGACAGTGACTTTTTACAGTCTTCTTTTCTTTTGTATATTTCTGTGGCTTGAACCATCTTAAGGGAAATTTGACATTTGCCCGAAATCTGATTACTTTCAAAAACTTCTTCAGCCAACTTCAAGATGCACTTTGCCCTATATTTCTTCTGGGCTTTTTAACTTCTGTACTTCAGGTGTTAGTTCATCATAAATGCTCTTTGAATTCCCTTTTTGGTCAATAGTTATAAAATACTTCTTGCACTTGCATTCTGTTGACAACTTTCACGTCAACAATTTAAATATACATGTAGAAATTTGACTACTGCCCCCTGTGGACACTGTCGATTAATAACCTCAGCCAGTGACTGTGAAATATTGTCTACAGTTTTTGAGCAAATGTGGCAGTTTTTGATCAACAATAACAGCCTGAGGCCAGAGGAAATCTCAAGATGATGCAACCAAAGATAAAAAAAATAATTATCAACTGGCCTGTATTGTGGATGTGATGGGAAAACTCAAATTCTCCCATTCCCAGTTCCCAGGAAGTGAAGCGTGTGATGATGGAAATTAAACAAAGTGGTATAAATCAGTGGTTCCATAATTTCCTTAGGGATCAATAAAGTATTTTGATTCTTATTGATCATTTCCAAATAGTTTTTGCCACAGGGCTCTGCTGTTATGTTATGCAACTGTTCAATAAAAGCTTCCCAAATTGTCTCTAATTACCTCTAACATGAGATTGCAAGGCACCTTGTGTTTCTTCCCCCAGCAGACAACAACAGCACGCACAATATTCAAAATTATGCACGACGATTCGTCAGAGGGATCTATTATCATACAGGCAGCAGAGCACAGAGTGCAAAGAACAGCAAACTTTGGCAAACTTACATATAGTTGCCTTTGTTTGTACTTGAGCCTTTGACTGCCTTATGGAATATAGGCTGCTGATAAAGTGCGTGCATCCATCCCCTTCTGTCTTGGGCCATCTGGATCCAGGCGATGCCATGGCAGTCATCCCGCCTTCATCTTCCCTTCAGGGCAGCACATTGCCACCAGCCAAATAAATTTTGGATGCGGCCAGTAAATCTGTCTGCTCTACCAGCCACTTTGGCAGGTCACCAAACTCATTCAGCGGTTCTTTTCTATTCTGAAAATCTAGTCAATTGGCAAAATACTGAAAGTTTTGGGTAGATTTTGAAGGCTTAGTCGGTGTAGCCTCCTTACTTGATTGACTTGTGAGCTTCACGTCATACCAAGTTTCCCACCCATTGTTGCTTTGGTTGTGTTTGTCGGGGCATGAACTCCAATGGATTGCACATGCTCGCGCGAGCATTAATCACGTATTCCTTCCTAAACGTTTGCTCATCTTCAGCCCGCGCTGGCTGCGATAATCACCTCCTCTGAATCATTTCTCCATCTTGGATAATTTCAACTCATTATTTCACCAGTTGTTCTCTGTGAGAGATGATTCAGCCTCTTTAGCACTTCCATGTTTGGCTTCCCATCACAGTGAGACTCAAAGTTGAATTTCCCTTGGTTTTATGGAAGGGAGGAAAGTCTGGCCAGGTTTCCTGCACATCACTCCAGTGTTCGTTGAGTCAGTAAAGACATATTTAGAAGGCAGTGCCAGGAAAAGCACTGATAGTTATGCATGGCCAACATGAGGAAAAAAAACACCCAAACGATCTGTTTCATCTCAGCACTTGTTGATGTTTCCTGCTGCAACAACTGCTGCAGGTGTGCATGTGCTAAACACACCATTTCCTTGCTTTGACAGATGCTGCTCTCCACTACATGCCACTAGCTCCAATCCTTGGAGAGCCTCCAGTGAAACAAACAACATTAATAGAGAACATAAAGCTACACAGGGTCCCCACACATTTGGAACATGTGGGGCACACGGTGCATGCTCAGATTGGAAAAGGGGGATTCATCTATTTCAAATGGAAGGCTGGAACTGTGCAAGGAATACGTTTATTCCTAAACACTGGCTACATTGTGTTAGGAGACGGACATGTGAGTTACTGATGATCCAACAGCGAGAGAAGTAGAAGCAGAAAAAGCTGCACATGCATAGAAGGACCTTTGTAATGTAGGGGGTACTGGCTCATGTAACATTTCTTCAATTATTATTACAGGCACAGGTTTGAGCAGGAATAGTGTGGATATGTTCCTTACAGATTTCTAAAAAACTCAATTATCTCTTCAAACATGATGACTCTGAATCCAAAGGGAGAAACTCTTTTTACTTCAGCTCCTTGCAGCACACTGCAGAGTGCTGGAGACAAGCAAATGCAGGGTGCTTTGTGGTACTAGCTCACTGCGAGTGAATAAAGTCACTCAACATCCCCTCATCGCTCAGCATTAGAAAGTCAAATTGTATTTCTATATTTAGCTATCTGTCTCGCAAATGGGGTAGAAAATTATGGCATTTGACAACAGCTTGTTAAGAGAAATTGTAAAAGGAAATGCTTTTAGGTCGTGTGGACGGTTTAATAGTCTTGACTCTTCTGCCATGTGCTTGTCCGTGGTGAGAGAGAGATTGTAAAAGCAATTATAGAGAACCAATGTGGAGCTCAGGAAGAAATGATCGGTTCATGAATATCGTAGTGCCGCCACTCCATATAACTGGCAGTAGGTGCATGGTAGTCTAAAACTTTAAAAGGGGCTGTCAAAGGGGTACATGAGTAGGAAAGAGCAAGACGTTAGCGCTCTTGTCACAAAAAGGCAGAATTGTATCAGTTTACAATGACACATCTGACTGTAACAAACAAAACTACTGTGCAGTCTAGGGCTGGGCTATATCATACCGTTCACGGTAATACCGGTGTAATTTTGGGCAACGATAGGAAAATGAAATATCGCGATAGAATATGGGTAAAACGCGCATGCGCAGTGCCTATGTTTACATACGCACATGGCGGCGACGCAGAATGAGAAGAGCGAAAGTGGATCATTGAATGAAACAGATGAACCAGAACTGGTTTGTAAAAATGCTGCAACTTCAGTGGTGTGGCACTGGTTTAGCTTTCGTCCGTCAGACACACAACAAAGCACTATTTTTGGTAGAGCATGCTAGCGGGCCGTCGTTATTACCGTGTTGTTTGAAAAATACGGCACACTTCAAATCAATCCTTTGATTTTTCCTGAAAATCAACAGTGCCCCTTATAATCCCGTGTGCCTTATGTATGAATTCTGGTTGCGTTTACTGACCTCGAAACGATTTTATGTCGTACACGGCGCTCGAAAATCTGTCAAATGTTTTAGTACGACTTTGCTAAGCTACGGACCCGCACCGCTTGATGGATTGTCGGAGCATTACGGCTATATTAGGCAGGAGCCTCGCGGAGTGATACGTACTGTGCTTCAACATAATTTTACCGTATTGTGTGTGTATAACCTCTTTTTAAGTTTTGTGGATATTATACATGGTTATGCTGAGGATATGTCGGCCAGTTTCCACTGGAAATGCCTTTTGGTTAAACTGTCAGCAAGGAATTTGCACTGTTACATTTTTATAACTTTAATGCACATAAAAAACAGCTGCTTGTTTAAGTGAAAATACATTGATGGGGTTTTTGTACTAATAAAATTGTGGAGTTGTAAAGCATTTTGTCTAGTGTCAATTATATCGTCAGTTATATCGTTATCGCAAATTTTCAAATGTATATCGTGAGAAATATTTTTGGTCATATTGCCCTGCTCTAGTGCAGTCTGAGCTAAAAGTTTACAAAACCAGATATTGGACTAATAAGAAAGTGCTAAGCCACACTAAGTCACCAGTGAAGGACCTCACACTTCTCCAGGTTTATCTAAGCGGAACCTACCTACCTATGGGCTCAGGTTATCATGAGGTGAGGTAAAGAGTTGCTACACGTTTAGAGAACAAAATGAAATCCTGTGCAACTCTGTTACTGCTCACGATCCCAGATTGTGTGTACGCCAACTTAAACAGAACATCATTTTCTGCAGATAAACTGCACCTCCCTTCCGTGCGTCGCTGCTAAAAATAACTAATGATGCACACCTGCTTTCACAGTCACTGATTAGGCAAACGATCTGAACATCACAAAAACAGACATCCTCACAACAGGACAGCGTTTTCTGTGTGTGGAAAGCACAAAAACAAAAAACAAAAAAGAGAATCAAACTCCACTGGCACCACTGAAACAAGCTTGTGAGACATTATTATTCGTGCAACATCATAACGGAAAAAACTCTCCATTCTGTATTTAGCAGAGCGACGCTCCAACCCACAGATGACAGGAAGCATTAGTAAACTGCACCAAGTGCAAATAAAATGTAAAAGAATAAAATAAAATATAGATATATATATAAATATATAATGTATGGATGGAAAATGTTGAACATTCAGTGTGATCGTGAGGCTAGCTAAACATTTGTTTAAACTGAAAACTCAGAGGCCTAATGACCAAAATTTTGCATAATGTTATTTCTGTATGCAAATGAAAGACAAACACTGGTTCCACTCTGAAATGGCTTTTTATCAGTGAGTCAACAAGAATTTATAAACTTTATTTATAAACTCTTTTGTGATTACTGTGGTTAGCTGCTATCTTGTAATCCGGCTAACCAAAGTTGTTTGGCCCTCATGTGCACCCAGTAGTATAATTAACAGAATGAATAAATGATTTAACACAAAGTAAAATTTGTGGGAATATATTTCTTCTGATATTTAAAATTATGAGGAGACGGTTAGTCAGCATTCTTTGTGAGACGTTTTGTCCCGCCCCTCCCTGAGCCTGGTTCTGCCGGAGATTTCTTCCTGTTAAACGGGAGTTTTTCCTTCCCAATGTCGCCAAAGTGCTTGCTCATAGGTGAGTCATATAACTGTATATATTACTGTAGGGTCTACCCTATAATATAAAGCACCTTGAGGCGACTGATGTATAAATAAAATCGAATCTAACTGAACTGAAGTGAACAACACTAGCTTGCGAACCAAGCACCATAATATGTGTGTGTGTAATATTTCTTAATGAATTAGCTGATGCTTGTAAACCATAAATACTCATAATAACCAAAGAAAATGGACAAGAGGGTGCAGTCTGGTAGTTTGTGGCACAGCTTCTATTGCATAAACTGAGCTTCAGGCACCAGATGTTCTTTGAAGAATCTGGTGCATTTGTGTGCTGGTTAACGTCACCTTTGCAATGTTAAAAGCAAGTTCAGCTGCTAGAGTGAGAAGGCGCATGTGCACCAGGTGTTGGTGTGAAAGACAGAGAGAAATCATCCACCAATGCCGCCACTACTTAAGTGTGTAGCACTGTACTTTACAGAGGGAAGACAGGTTAATGAAAAACTATCGATTCTCTCCCCGAGTCCCAGGAGAAGAGCGAAAGCAACACTGATACTTCCGAACTTTGTTTTCACCTTCTTTTGACGTCCTGTCCCTTCAGTGGTCACACCGGTTTTAGAGGGGACAGGAGAACAGAGGCAGGAGGGTTATGTGAGAGCAGTGATGCCGTCAATGGCGGTTAGTGGAGAATAAAGAGAAGACAATGAAGGTGAGGGGAAACAGAGGGAGGCGGTCAAAGCTGGCCCAGCTCCGCCTCCTTCGTTCAGACAAAGAGACGTGAAGCAGCCAAGTCAGAGAACATTAAAATCTTGCTTTACTACTATTTTTTTTTAATCAGAGCAACAATTAATGCTCCATAGTCTTCATTTCATGAAAAAGTGAAACCTACCAGTCTTTACATGTCCTGATGGGTACTTTTTTGTATGTAAGACAATCTATACTGCTTTCTGTGGTGAAAGAAAGAGCTTGCTGAATAGAGAGAGAGAGAAATTGACTTAAATGTGGGCATACTGCCCACTTTAATACAGACACAGGGACATGGTAATTAGGGCTGGGTATCGTCACTGATTTCTAGAATCGATTCAATTCCGATTCACAAGGTCCCGAATCTATTCAATCCACGATTCGATTTAATTCAATTCGATTCACTTCGATTTGAATCTGGGAAATTTTGACAGTCAGAAATATTATATTTCTGATCAGTACATTTACATATTTTTGTATTTATAAAAAGGAAGCTGACACACACAAGACTTGATCAAAGGTGTGAGCATCACAGTAGATCAGAAACGAAAGAAAACCATTAATCAACACATGAACATCACCTCTGAAGTTACAGCGGTTTTATTAGAGACACGGCTAAGCGTTTTGCCTTTTGCATAATTTTAAAAAGTTTAAATTTGTTCAGTATTGAAAGGCAGAAATTAGGTTTTCTTTCCGGAAGTATGTAAAACGAAAAAAAAAAAAACCATCGGCCGACAGCGCTGTAAACAACGGTAGACTTGTGCGTAACAAGCAAGCGAATAATGCAGAAAATAGTACAGAGAGAGAGAGGGGGGAAGACAGAGAGAGAGAGAGAGAGAGCTGTGCATCGTGGTCGAAGCAAAACAGTAAAAGTCAGAGTGAGTTCATGACGATGTTTATGTGAAGCGTAGTTTGGATCTTCTTTTGCTGCTGGTTCGGTCAATATTGTTTGGAGAGACATCAAACTAACAGCTTTAGAATCAGAGCATAAAGGGCGTGAACACAAAGCGCGGACCCGCCGACAGATCAGAATCAGCGAGCTGTCGGCTTTCAGCCCGACCGTGAGAAAGGCGACATCTCACTGATTCTGATCCGCGGGTTGCGCTGTGTGTTTACGTCTTTGTGCAGAATCCGTGTTCCTGCTCTCATTTACTGTCTTAGCTGTTTGGTGGTTGTTGAAATTTTGTGAGATTTCACCAGAGATTCTGGCATTTCGGGCAAAATAAATTTATATTAAAAAATCGATTCAGGATTTTAATGAATCGATTTTACGTTATCCAAGCCAGAATCGATTTTAATCGATAAATTGATCATAAAAACCCACCCCTAATGGTAATCCCCGTCCCTGTGCCTGCAGTCCCTGTTAGTCTCTTGTCGATTGGCTTCTGAGAATTTGTCCTCAAATCTGTGACATACTTTGATGGAGGCTGTCTCAGCTGTCGGTTGATGCGTCTAACAATCCAAATGATGGTCCTAGAAATCAGATTTTACACATTCATTAAGTGCCACCAAGTCAACTTTCTAAGAAGACTGGCCCAGAGGGTGTAAGAAACAAGCTGAAAAGGATGACACAGATCAATGGCAGTGTGACAGAGACTCTGCAGACCTCCACCTCCATGTGTGGTCTCTCTTAAGCCCGAGGTCTCGCTGTGGGCCCATTCTAGGAATCAGTGAAGGGAGAAATTGTCGCCCGTCAGCAATCAAAGAAAATCAGCCCCTGCCAGGAAAAATTCACGGTGTTATGTTTTGATCCTCCCTCGTCGGTTGCTTGTGGGCGTTAAGCAATGAAACAGACAGGAGATGATAGTGATACATTTAGGCATCTGTTAACAAGTTGCACCTCAATAAGCACTTTGATCCACTAACTGCTGCAGTAAAGCTGCTCGGTGGAAAAACTACGCTTGTGACGGCCAGGACGTCAGATATCGGTGATTCGCTGGAAAATAGAGACTGCACGTTGTTAGACAAACGGATCCATGTTTTCCGTTCCTGCCTGTAGCCAACTTTGTAACGGTCCCTTTCCACATCATCAGGTGCACCATTCGTATGCAGAGTGCTCTTCACTGAATTGTTCTGTTGTTTCCGCTCGATAGATTTATTCCTCAGGTCACTCCACTGTTGAGCCTGTTGCAATTAGAGCTCATGAACCTAAGAGGAGGTCTTTACCTTTTCTCTACAGCTGTAAGAGGATGACAAAGTACTGCCAATTTCACACCCCACAAACACAAACACCCACTTACACATTTGTAAATTACTTGCATTATTTTGCTAATGTACCGACCTCATGTAAACCTTAAGTGACACTAACGATATCAGCTTAAAGATTTGACATTTCAGAAAGAGCGTGTATGTGCTTTGTTTGTAAAACCTTAGTCGTAAACAACTGGATATTATCGCTTTCACTTCACTGCTGGCACGGCGTTGAATCTTGCTGTCTTGGAAAGCTCCTCACCCTCCAGCCGATCACGTTGGCTGGAAGATGTTATGTTCTTTTTAAAAATGGAGAAAATAAAATTTAGACTCAGAGGAAATGTTAATAAGTTCTCACAGATGTGGCAGCCTTTTATCATTTACTTTAACTCATTGAAAACACTTACAACAGACTAAACTTTTGTACCACAGGGTTCCCTTTTGTTATGGTTTTGGGAGGGAGTTGATTTTATAAATTTTTTGTTTGTTTGTTTGTTTGTTTGTTTTTTGTTTTCTGTGCGTGGGTTGTTGTTTTTCTTCCTTTTTTCCTTTTTTTTTTCTTTCTTTTTTCTGTTTTATTGTTATCATCCGAATTTTAATGGCCTAATTTGTTTTGATATATGTCTTTATATCGGTTGGTACTTGCTGTATTGGTCCTGATATGTCAAATTACATGTGCAAAACTTTATAAATAAAGAGGGGGAAAAAAGAAAAAAGAAAAAGACACGTGATTAAATGACTTTGTGCACTGAAAAAATTTTGTTTTTTTTTAAATGGATACTTATCTGATCTTTTATCTACAAGTTCAAACATAAAAAGGGGCAATAATTGTTCTGCAGAACTATAACTGATATATTAATATGCATATTGTTTACATTTTGACACATTTGACCTTGATTGTTTTATATTCTGTTTTTTAAATGTCCTTCTCCTGTATTTATTATATTTATCAGTTCAATTTTATTTATATCAAATCACAACAACAGTCAGTTCCCCTGCAATAATAAAGAATAATAATAATAATAATAATAATAATAATAATAATACATTTTATTTGAGGGCGCCTTTCAGAAACCCAAGGTCACCTTACAAAAAACACAATTAATAAAAGGAACAATAGTCATAAAATACATAAAATAAGTTAAAATTACAAAACAGAGCGTGACAACAGATAAAATCAGCATTAAAGCGAATAAGCCAGTTTAAACAGGTGTGTTTTGAGCTGTGTCTTAAATACGGAGAGGGTGTCAATATTTCTTAGTGCAGGAGGAAGAGAGTCCCAGAGTCGAGGAGCAGAGCGACTGAAAGCTCTGCTCCCCATAGTGATGAGGTGTGAGGACGGAACAGTAAGATGAATAGCAGATGATGATCTGAGAGGGCGGGAAACAGTGGCGATATGGAGCAGGTCACACAAATATGGAGGAGCAGATTTATGGATACATTTGAACGTGAGAAGTAAGATTTTAAAGTTTATCCTGGTTTCTATGGGCAACCAGTGAAGCTGCTGAAGAACTGGGGTAATATGAGCACTTAACGGAGTACGGGTTATGATCCGAGCTGCAGAATTTTGAAGAAGTTGGAGTTTATGAAGGGACTTTTTAGGGAGACCAAATAGGAGGGAATTACAGTAATCAATACCGGATGTAATAAGACTATGGACAAGGATGGCAGCAGCATGGGGAGTAAGGAAGGGGCGCAGTCGGTTAATATTACGTAAATGGAAGTAAGCAGACCGGGTTATGAAATTAATGTGAGACTGGAATGAGAGAGTATTATCAAGTATGACACCCAAACTCTTTCGCTAAAGAGAAAACACCAACAAAAAGAAAACTCCTTATGAGCCA
The DNA here is from genome assembly GCF_056152115.1 of Neolamprologus brichardi. Lineage (NCBI taxonomy): Eukaryota > Metazoa > Chordata > Actinopteri > Cichliformes > Cichlidae > Neolamprologus > Neolamprologus brichardi. The sequence continues at coordinate 4,661,370 of NC_142115.1, read as the reverse complement.
GCACTCATAGAGCAGAGTGAAGGAAAAACTCCCTTTTAACAAGAAGAAACCTCCAGTGGAAGCAGGCTCAGGGAGGGACAGTTATGGGGGAGAGAGGATAGAGACAAGACAAAAAACACACTGTGAGCCAGAGATTAATAATAATTCATGATCAAATGCAAACTGGTATAAAGACAAAGAGTGAAAGGAGGTGAGTGAAGAAGAAACACTCGGGGCACCATCTAGCAGCCTAGGCCTATTGCAGCATGATTAAAGGAGGATTCAGGGACACCTGAGCCAGCCATAACTATATGCTTTATCAAACAGGAAAGTTTTAAGCCTAATCTTAAAAGAAGAGAGGTGTCAGTCTCCCAAATCCAAGCTGGGAGCTGGTTCCACAGAAGAGGGACCTGAAAGCTGAGGGCTCTGCCTCCTTTTCTACTTTTAAGTACCCTAGAACCACAAGTAAGCCTGCAGTCTGACAGCGAAGTGCTCTATTGGAGGAGTATTGTATTTTATTTAGATTTTCACTCATGCACGTTTATTTCAGTCACTCTTTGTTGCAGGAGATGAAACTGCAGTGGCAAAGGGACTTGTGTCAGGGGATCTTATGCATGTTAGGTGAATGTGGTAACCACTACACTATGATAAGAGCCTAACGTTTTGTAGGCAGTCAAACACCCTCCAAAATCTTCATTAACGTGCTGTGTTTTATCTATGCATCATCAGTTTTTTTGATAAATAATAATAATACAAAAAAGCAACTAGTTAATATACATGTAAATCAACAGACACATTAACCATTGGCCCTCATGTCCTGCATGTAGACCCCCTTGCAGCTTTTCTGTTTGTCATCATACTAAGCTATGCACTTTGCCACTGTTGGCCTCACTATGCTGACAAGAATAGGCTCCCATAATCCTGCCGTAGTTCTTCTGAACCTCAACTTTACACGTCCAAGAGGAGATGTGGTCAATCGTCCCTCACCCTCAAGAAATTGATTTCATGGAGTCTGGAGACTCTTCGAAGTTTAGGCTGTTTAACTGAAAAAAGGTTCGTTGATTTATTAATAATGTATTAAATAGGGGTGGGGGAAAAAATCGATACTGTGTAGTATCGTGAGATTTTGTTTGCTAATAATGTATCGATACAGGGACAGCAGAAATCGATATTTTGTTACAAAAAAGGTTTTTGTGCTCTGACTTCAGAGCATGTTGATCCTTTTTCTGAGCAAGAATCCTGACATTCCTTCACTGTCCAAATGTGTTTAACTTGTTTTTGGCAGCAATAAACATGACAGTTTACTTATTTTAATTTAAGACATGTTTTCTTTTAATTAAGTTTAAAACTTTTTTATTTAATGTAAAATTATATTTTGTTTTAATTTCAAATTCTTCAGTTGCTGAAGGGGCTGCATAGTTTTCATAAACTGCATAGTTCAGAATAGCTGTAATTGTACCAGATGGTTGCGTTCAGTTAAGTTGGACTAGACTGTAATACAAACCGTTCAGTTTGTCAACAATAAAACTGAAATGAGAGAAAGACTGAGTGTGAGACTTTGTTATTAGATAAAATGAATTTTGATAAAGTTTACCTTTATGTACAGAATCTGAATATCGCAAAATATTTTAAAAAATTGCAATAATATCGTATCGTGCGTTAAGTATTGTGATAATATCGTATCGTGGGATGTATGGTGATTCCCACCTCTAGTATTAAATCAAATCCACCTCTTTTATCAGAAAGGACACATTCAGAAATGTAGCAGCTCGTAAACTAAGGAGCAATTTTCCAAAATAATAACCAACCAACCCCCCCTTCTGAACAAGCACAATTTCTTGTTTACACTGCCTCTACAACTGGGTGAGTCCAGGCCCTCTTCCATATAAATCAATAACAGCACTCAGACAGCCTGTGCCTGAAAATGATTCGCAAAGTTCAACAAAACTAATGTGGGGGAGCTTATTGACACTGTAAACACCGCAAGGTTGCAAACAGTCCGAACATGGTTTCTAGTGTTGTTGACTAGACCACAGAACGATTACAAACCAGGACGCTTCATACGTGCATGAGCTGGTATACTGCTACCTGTAAACACGACTTTTTCTTTTTCTGTCTGCTATTTTCCAACCTTCAATTCTCACACTCTTATCATCTTACTTAACAGCTTGGGCCTACTTTAAAACAACAAACTGACAAGCCAAATTTAGGTTAACACAAATACACACTTACAATATCAGTTTTCCTTATTATGCAGATGCTTCTCACATCTATTAAAGCTGCGACTGTGTAAACAGTTTTATTTTCGTAAAAAACAGTTTCACAAGTTTGTGCGCGAGAATGTCCTCGAGTAACACGACCGAGACGCTAATTACAGACTGGAAATGTTTTATCCACATATTCTGAAATACTGCGCTCTCGTTTTATAAGATTATCAGTGTGTCTTTGCCTACAAACCACATTAAATATACAGTGTGCTTCAGACCTGTAGATGAGACTCTTTACCAGAGAACCGAACATTGTTATTCACCTCACTCAGTTCTACTGCCTTCCTGCTCTCAAGCTTCTGCAACAGGATCTTTATCTTATTTACAGTTAATTCAAAACTCAGACACAAGGGGTTTAACTGCCAAACAAAGCCCGGCTACGCTTTAAATATATTACAAAATCTTACCAATAACATTTTTAATTAGATCATCAGCCACTCCACTCTGACATACTTTTAGGTTGAATGAAGAAGAATGAATACGGCACTTATTGTTTGCTCTTTTTATTACATACCAGGTCAATACTATTCTGCTCGTCTTTCTGGACACTTAAGCATATATAAACAAGCTTTGCATGAATAATTCAGTAGCAGTAGTATCATCCTGGGCTGACTTCGAGCACGGGGTTTAATTGCTGACCTGTCAACAATAAAAGTCTGCTGGATATAGAAACGCACTGAATACTTGTAATGTTTTGCAATAACCCCAGCATGTAAAACCACTCTTACATGGACCAAAAAGCTTCTGTTTAATATTCATCAGGGTCTGTGCTATGCTATAACTCATCTTATATGAATAAGCATACAGGATGTAGCCCTAAATGTCAGGATTAAATTACATGAGTGATCATAAAGTTAAAAGCTTCCCTCCTCAGACATGCGGGGATTACCATGTGGAGGCATTTGTATACTTCTTATGTATGATTACAAATATAGATTCTCTACATTCACACAGATTTTCTATATATACATATATTTGCATGGCAAAATGATCTCTTTATTATAGGCTGTATGTGGGAGGAGAAGCCTCCGGTCAGAGGTCTGTGCCGAGCTTCTTGTAGCTGCTGTCTAATCTACCATCACCTCCCTTAAACAGCATGTGCACAGCTTCACTCCGATGCTGCGTCCTTGAAAGTGTGACTCTTGTAGAATGGAAAGAAGATGGAAAAGAGGCAGAATGGAGCAGAGGAGGGACGAGCAGAGGAATTATTCAAACGACAGTTAGATTTGTAGCACCAAAAAGCTCCTCATTAGCATAACTTCAAAACCTCGCTGCTCCAGTCTTAATAATACATGCGTTTTGAGCCTCTTCGTGAATCACCTCACACTCTGTAATACTGCTGTTTTTCTATTTGTTATGAGGCAATGGGATGTGGATTGTGTGGAGGAGAAACACACTCTTCCTCTACCCTCGCCTCGTGCATTCAGACAGTGGGACATCTTAATCTTTGGTTTATTAAACATGGCCTTGCGTCTTATCAGAGAGACAGACCAGTCATACCAATTAACATTCCAGCACAGGGTTTCTGCAGCAGGAGACCAGGAGGCCAATCTCTCGTCCTTCCACCCACACACAAATATAAACACACACTTACACAAACAGTATAGAACGAATGCTTGAACACATACAAAGACTGCAAAAAAAAAGTACATTTAAAACATAAATAGAAATCACAGGGTTCAGCTCACAGAAGAGGGTGATACTTCAGTGTCAAGGCTACCATAACAAGAAACTATATAGCAGCGGGCTGTATCTGCAGATGATACGAGCAGAGTGAGGACAAAGATGTTTATTCTGGCCTGGATTCACCGGGTCATTCGTCCACAAAGTAACAGCAGAAAAGGGAAACACATGGTGCTTAGGACTGATAGTGATACAGAGACAAGTAGCAAATATATTAAATCTTAGTGCCTCACAATTCACATCTAACATTAGCAAGACACATGAGTAACAAGTGATAGCTATGCTAGTATCATGTCAATTAAGTTAATCATCTGTATATACAGTCAAGTGAAAAACACATGTAAAAGATGTCTGTGAAGGTTCTCAGTCATCCAGGTCATCGTAGTCAAAGGAGCTTGCAAAGAAAAGCATCTGGACTCTTTATATCTTTATATCTGGGACTCTCCACCATTTGACCTTAGAACCAAAGAAGCTTCCTGGATGAGAGGTGAAACGTCTTCAAGTAACTTAAAGAAGTCCAGACGCTTTTCTTTGCAAGCTCCTTTGACTACATGTAAAAGATCCAGCAACTTGTAGAAGCATGTTTAGTAGAAATAACTTGAACCGATCATTTTCTGCATGATTTCTCTGTCATGCTGTTGGTGGAATTTTAGCCTCTATCTGTTACAACATTGCTTCATTTCATTGAGGTTTGTGAGCTTTCGTTTATGCACAACTCTCTTAAGGTCACGCCAGGTTGAGGTCTGGACTTTGACTCTGCCGATCCAACACCTCTTTCTGCTGTAGAGTTACTCCTGTGCTTGCAAGACGCAGCTTGTGGGCCAAACTTTAGCTGTTGGACAGATGGCCTCACGTTTGACTTCAAGAATACAGAAGAGTTCATGGTTGATTCAATGTCTGTAAGATACCGAGGTTCTGCGGCTGTAAAACAAGCCCAAGTCATCATCCCTCCACCACCGTGATGTATGAGATTTTTGTGCTGATTTGCTGTGTTTGGTTTTCTCCAAATCTGAAACTGTACATCACGGCCAAACAACTCCAATCTGGTCCCCTCCAAAGGACACTTCAGTGTCCTTTGGAGCATTCACATGTTTTTTGGAGGGCAAACTTAAGCTGTGTTGCCGTCTCTTTTTAGAGACAACAGGTGTTCTCCTGGCAGGTCTTCCAAAAAAGCTATACTTCATGAATTTTAACACTGAAAATCTTATTGGAGGCCTGTAAAGACTGACATGTAGTTCTTTGTTTGGTTGGTTGGTTTTCTTTGCAGTTTCTTTGAGTATTGCACAGTTTGACTTTAAGATGAATTTGCTGGGACTTCCACTCGGAAGATTGTGGCATTGTGAATGCTCCAGACCACAAATTCCCAAACTTCTGCTTTTATAGAGGTGCACACACTTGCTGCTGATCAATTACTCATGTACATTTGATTATCGCCACCGTACTACTCTCTTAATTTCTTTAATTGTCAGTAATCGTCCTTATAATGGTCCATGATTCTACTTATTTACTGCTACGTTTCCTCAGACGACTATATCAGAATGACTTTGACAGTACGTCCACATTGAAAGACATCCTTGCACAGATAAACAAAGCAGTGTTCATGGAGGACTGTGCCAGCGTGTAGGTCAGCCAGCAAGTTGTTCTCATTATAGCAACTCTTTATTAGGTTAAACTGAACCAGAATTATCTTAAACTTCCAAAACCATGAGTTACATAGTGTATGATTGCAGTTATTGTATACTAACACACACTTATTTTCATTAGATTGGTTCAAGCATCTGATAAGTTTGCACATTCGATAATTTATATTTGCATCAAAACGACACCCTTAATAAATTAAATCATCATTTAAAAACTGCATTTTGCATTTATTGGGACTATTTTTGTCTAATTTGTTTGCTGATGGGAAACATTTATGTGTGAGAAATGTGCAAAAAACGAAGAAACCAGTAAGGGGGTAAACATTTTTTTCATGGTGCCGTATCTCATGTAACTGACATTCTGAAGTGAGAATACGGTAACTTGACTTTTCGTCAGTGCAGCAGAATAACAACACAGCCTATTATCTAGCCTATTAATTCAGAGTCTCTCCTTTGGCACTTAAGAAGAAAAGACTTTGTCCGATGTCCTCATATGTCATTTTTTGTCATTTTTGTTGTAACAGGCAAAATGAAATTGCAGCATTAAAGCAGAATTAAGGTCTCCGAAGGGCTGCAGCTATAATAGAGAATTCATACAAAGTGAAGGCAGTGCAGGCAAAAGAGGTCAAAGACTGAATAATGAATCTAATGAATGGCAAATTAAAACGAGGGTTTTTAAACACAATCCTTTGAAATTTAAGATGCTATTGGTGTTGATAATTGGACTACCTTTTCTCTGCTGTCAAGAAGGAAATTTCTATGCAAAGCATAACAACGGACAATGTCACCAGATTCTTACCAAAGAGTACAGAATGTATTTAGCAGAGTGACTAGTAACAAAAAAGGACCTGAAAGCTTTGTATGCTGCCAGTTGGGCCCATTACTGAAACTCTAAACTACACTATATGTGATAATAAAGCACTAAGCTCCACACAAAGCTACTACCAAATCTTTCCCCGACTCCGTCAGTGTGTGAGGCCGTGAGTGTGCAGTACCCATCAGCGAGGCATGAAGGACAACCAGTCGTACACACCACACAGGAGATCCCCGGATTAGTCATGCTCGCCAGCTCTCTGCTGCTGCTACCCTCTAATGCATCAACGCCCCGCATCCAAATACAGTCTCAAAACATCACAGCAAGGGCAGCATCACAGTGCTTCTACAACAGCTCTGTCACAGCTTGCGCTCATAGCTAATTATTGTTGCAATAACAGCTATCAACATGTATACAGCATGTAAGGAGTGCCTGACAGTGTGTGGAAAATGCTTCACGGGGACATGAACATGTGTTTTCTTACTAATAGGCATTGCAGTTGAGTTAAGCATTGGAACATCACAATGATGCTGGTTGTTTACTCCACCTTTTTAAAAGCAAAAATGCAGCTCTGTGGCTGTCAGTAAATGCTCTGCATGGCTGTAGGCTGAGTTTGGCTGAAGTATGATCTGGATATTACTGTTTCTGAGTGTGATTTATAGCTGTTACTCTGGGTCTATACCACTACTAATCAACTAAACTGAGAAAACTCTGTGAAGCCTTTAGGGCTGCCACGATTAGTCGACTATCAAAATTGTCGACGACTGATTTAATAGTCGACGCGTCGTTTGAAGCTTTGTAAGATCCCAAAAGACGCAGGAATAAGTAGTAGGATTTAAGAGTATAATAACGGACTGAAACAGAAGATGGCAGCACTGCATGTACAAGGATGCCAGCTGCCGTTAAACCCCGAAGAAGAAGAAGCTGTCCCAGAATTCATAGCGCAGCCCAGCTCAGTTTCCAACAATGGCGGCAGCTAGTTAGTTTTAATATTACTCTTATTATTCTTTCTGGGTCACAAAATAAACGTTTAACATATTTTCAGAATGTAGCTGTGTAAACCTCAAATATCTGCTCAGTTTATCAAGACACCACATATTTTCAAAAGCGCTCCGACGTTTTCGGAGACATCTGTTACCCACTAGCTCGATAGCTAGCTGGGGGCGAGGCTAACTAGAGCCGTGAGAACACCGGACTCCCGGAAAACCGTTTTCAAACCCACCGCCGTCTTTCGCTACTCAGGTTAAACATGATATATAAGTCACTTAGATAGCTTAAAAATGTTATTGTTTGGCTTTTTTTTTGTATTTTATTTGTTCCTGAGTAAATCGGTTTAGCTGAGATTAAAGTTATAGTTTTTACACAGCTGAATAAACGTCAAGCAGACAACTGATTATCAGAAGTGTGAGATGCTCGAGAATATACTCCGGTGTCCCGTTATATTTTAGATAGCAATGAGTTTATTAAACTTCACCAAAACAATCTGCAAATTTCATTAAAATTTAATAAAATTTTATAAACATCTTATCTTTATTTTTAGTTAGCACATACCTTAAACACTTAAAAGGTGTAAGGCTTCTAGGGCTGCCACAAACGATTATTTTGATAGTCGACTAGTCACTGATTATTTTTGCGATCAGTTGACTAATCAGATCATCATCCATTGGACATAAAACCTACAGCTTATTGCACCAGCAGCATCTGCTCTTATATAACTATCATTAGCTTACAGCTTTAACAGTGCTAACTACTGCAAACTGGTTAGCACCGATGCCTCAGAGGATTCTGGCGTCAAATCTCCTGGTCGGCTGTCCTTTCTGGGTGGAGTTCTCTCTCTGCCTTAAGTTTCCTGCAGGAAATCTGACTTGAACCTGATGCTCGGCACAAATCTTGCATCTAATTTGTAATTTTAAATAATTTGGAACAAATTACTGTACAAATTATGGCCAAATACTTATATTGCCGGAAGGTGTGTAACGAATCTGTTGACTTATTTGTGCTCCACCATTGAGCAGCTCTGCCATTAATACAGTGTTAAGTGAAGTGTGTACTGTTGCCTGCACACATTGACAGCAGCATGGTTAGTTAGATGAGGAATTGCATTTTAACCAGCTGGAGTCACACAAGAGGAATGCATCAAGACAGCCATAAAACTGCAATAACATGTAGTCATTCTGCTATTGCTTTGCAATTGACTGCGGTCAAATTGGCAACTGCATGCAATTTGCTACTGCAGAATACAAGCAGCTGGCAACCACTTGAGTCGAGGCTCCTATTGCAAAGAGACGTGCCATAGGTGAGTTGCACTCATCAGTGCAGACTCAAATCGAACGCAGTACAGTAGAAATCTGCGTTTAAACATTAGATGGCAGTTTTTTGCAAAGGTCCGCCAATCACACCACAGCCAGTCCTCCAATCAGGAGGTTGGAGGATGCTGGTTCCCTGGTTTCTCCATGTGTCAAAGTATCCTTGGGCAAGATATTAAACCCCAATGCATCCATTGAAGTTCGAGTGTGTGTGAATGTTAGTTGAAAGTGCTCAAGTATAGTTAAAAGCTGTGTAATTGGATGAATGAGACTTGTAGCAGAAAGCTCTAAATTGAGTAGAAAGGTGCTTTATAAGTACCAGTCCATTTACTATTCACCAATCTGTCTGAGAGTGACTGCAGTCAGTCCGAGTCAGACCGGGAGACAGGTTGCCTCCCATTAGATGACCTGTGCAATCAGCTTAAGATCAACTACTCGCAATCAGTCTCTGATAGAAAAAAATAGTGCTATCACTGAGCAGTTACCAGTTTTTGCTAATCGCAAAGAGCTTGTGTTATTTTGACTATAGTGTGATGGAGCCATAATTCTCCATTTCAGATTTCGACATGGACTCCAGGAATCCTTCTCCTATGTTGTAATCCTTTGAAGTATGCTTGAAGGGTACATTGGTAGTTTGTGCACTGTGAGATAAAGTTTCTGAAGAAGAATAAGACAGCTTCACTTACCATCTGAAGTGGAAATTTACTTTGCTGTGACACAAGCAAACACAAGCAGTCTCACAGAAAATGCCCAGTGGACTTTAGGCGTTGAAAGGACATGCATGAATGCTAATATTAATATACATCACCAGCTTCTCTGTTTAATGCTAGGGAGCTGATCACTAGTGAATTTAAAACCGTTAAACAAACCTTTAAGAGATGTTATCTCTGTTACCAAAAGTTCAAGGATAAAACTACAGTAACATACCACAAAAGTACCATAGAATTAAAAGTAAAGGCTCATATTGTCATTAGGGGGACATGTTCACTTCATGTACGTTCCCTGAAAACATAAGTGTAGTGTGTTAGCATGCTAACAAATTACAATAAGGTGATAAACATTTTGTTCTAGCATGCAGACATTATGGCATTTAATTCAGATAGGTAAAACCATGACTAGAGAAAGAGAAATTTTAACACAGACGGGCTTTATTGTGACCTTTTTGCCAGCAGACTAAAGTTTTCCGTAACATTATCACAGAGGAAACTAAAGACAGCAGCCCTCCCGGGGTGGCACTATAATTTGTGACCATTTAATAAAACACCCACAATTGTCACCCAAGAAGCAGCCCACTGGAGATAAGTGCATGATCTCTCTGGACTGCTCTGGAAGATGTAATTATTAGCGAAAGTGCTATACAAACCGACTAAAATGGAGCAGTTGGTCCCAAGGTATTTCCACAGTGTTATTAATGTGCTGCAGTGACAGAATGGGAATATAATAAATAGCATCAGGTTGAATATGCAGTAGATACACAGAAATTGTGGCTCCAGCTAAACCCCACCACATTCATATTTCGGGATTCTGCAAATATGAGCTCTACACACCATCCATATCTTCAGCACCACACTAATTTTGTTCAAGTCAAACATAGAATCATCTAAGAAGCCTGAAAAACCTCTTGTTTTTTTTCACCGTCAAGTTCTCTGCTGCAGCTGAAATGTTGGAAATGGCATGTTATGAGTATGGTCAGCCTCATTACTGTGGTAAATGCAGACGCGAAGGCTTTATCATTACAACCTGTAATTTCCTAAAAAGATTGCACATTCAGCTGTGGACTGGAGTTGACTGCATGGCTGAAAACCCATTTCGCGCTCTGTCTCAACCAATTCATGGTGCCAGATCCAGTCATAAAAAGCTCCTCTCACTTGCCGTACATTAACTTATTAAAGTCATCTTTCGTCAGACCATTAATGTGCCTCCAGTGCATAAAATGATTAACAGTGGCTTCAGTCTAGTTCTGGCGTCGAATGAATCAAAGTGTGCAATAAACATCATTTGAACACTTCCTGAAGCGGAGGGGAGAGGATGTCATGAAATCATTTCAGTAACAACATGGCCTAAGTGTCACTTGGGCTAGCAGTTCTCTTGAGCAATTGTTCTGATTAATCGTGTAAAAAAAGAAATCTAATGTGAAAGAAGCACAAATAAGCGTGAGAGTGGGTTTCATAAAAAGCACGATTACCTCTAATAAATACTCCTCTATCTCAATTCTTTGGAAAACTGACCATACTGGGAATTCTGGCCTATGGGCCAGCAGTTGCTTTTCCTTCAGATAAAAACAAAACACCAGATTCTCAAAGGTGTCAGTGTGAAAGAGACAAAAAGATGGGAGAGAGAGACAGAAAGCTGTTGAGTTCAGGCTGTGGGCTTGTTGGCCCTTAGAGATGGGCTGTGTGACTGCTGGCTGATGCTGTCTTATTAAAAGTCCTCCTCTGCACATTCAACAGCACTGTCAAAAAAAGAATCTTCAAAACTTTGTTGAAACAGTTGCTGAATCGCAGGACAGAGCTGAGCCAACTTATAATGTCTGCCATAAGCATGGATTTTAAGCTCAATACTTAGCGCCGCCAGATCCCACTAAAAGAGAAGGAACCCTTTGACTCTGCACTGACTGGACAGGTATTTGTGAGGCTTATTCTCTCTCCCAGCCACCTATTTTTAGTTACTATGCTGTACTAGTATACATAAAGCTAACCAAGCAGTATATAAGCAATTTAAATCATCTCCAGGGGCAACATAAACAATATACACATTAAGCCATAGTCACACAGGCCTAAAGACTCATCAGACACCATCTGGTAACCACAGGTTGAGTGGGAAAATTTGGAATTCCCAACTCATCGACCAGCAGTTGCTGACTGAAATTGGTCTCAAAAAGAAAAGCCACTCAGGGTTTAGTACAGGGGCGGGCAATCTCAGTCCACGAGGGCCGGTGTCCCTGCAGGTTTTAGATCTCACCTTGGGTCAACACACCTGAATCACATGATTAGTTCGTTACCAGGCCTCTGGAGAACTTCAAGACATGTTGAGGAGCTAATTTAGCCATTTAAATCAGCTGTGTTGGTTCGAGGACACACCTAAAACCTGCAGGGACACCGGCCCTCGTGGACTGAGATTGCCCACCCCTGGTTTAGTATCTTGGCCAAGGACACTTTGGAGACAGGAGATTGAACTACCAACCATCTGATTAGTAGATGACCCGCTCTTCCTAACGAGTGACAGCCACCCTCAAGACGAATGACTTTGTTTCTCAGCTGTTCTTAAATTTCTTTTGTTTATGGTACGATGTGATGCTTTTTGGGATCGTTAAGCCTACGCCACCTCATCAGACAAGTTCAATTTAAGTGATTCATTGATTCAACGAGTCTGACAGTAATCAGGCCCGGGTGTTGCTTGTCTAACTGAACGCAGATTTCCCCAAAAAATTTGATTATCAATTCTGTAGATTTGTGATTTAACAGGGGTTTCAACTGTTGCACTTTGTAGTAGAAACATTGACATGGTCATACATATTCAGGGATACAGTGATTTTGTTTTCAAAATTTTCAATTAATCCTGGAGTCCCACATATAGAAATAACTAAATTCCCAAAGCTCAAGATCCAATGAAGTTGCCTGTTTATTTGGCCCATAGTCAGACCTCTTCAACTATTTAGTTCCCAAGTAGATGTTTCAAAGAAAATGAGAAACACCTGAGAAGGTGATAAATGACTAAAACACTCTAAACACTCTGAGAACGCAAAAGATAACCTTCGGTGTTCGTATGGTATGCGCCGGATTGTGGATGAAATCCAGTAGAATGACGTTCCTGGTGGTATTCCAGCCCTAACCACAACCTTAATCCCGTTAGATAGTGTTTTCCAAAGCGATTCATGATGAGAACGTAAAATAAATGCACATGTTTAGATTGAGTCCAAACGGTTCTCATGTTTCCTCCTTTTTCCGAACGCGTAACATAGAAACGTGTTGGGTTACCAACGATTTGTCACATAGCTTAATATGTGACGCTTTGGGAGTGAAACGTGTGCTACATGAAACAGTAGCATCAACCTGCTTGTGATACAACAACATTTATAGAGTTGCAGAGACTCTACGGTCTGTAGAGTCTCTGCAACTCTATAAATGTTGTTGTATCACAAGCAGGTAGATGAAAATGAAAATGCAAATGAAAATGCTCTTCAGCGCTCTTCACCACAAATTCAACAAATTCCACATTATGAGATTACCATTACAGTATTAACATTCCCGCATTATCATTACATTATTATAGTCCCACTTTTCTGCCATACACCAAAGTTTAAATCACAGAGCTCAGGTCTGGACAAGTCAATTAGTCCACACAAGCCGTACACGAACAGTGACAGCGTACCGTAATGGGCCCCATGCCAGCAGATTAATATGTGGTCCTTTACTACTAAAATGGCCTTTCTTAGTGAAGCTCCAGAGAATTAATTAAACCCATGCCATTTTGAGGAGCCAAGGACTTCAGGATAAAATGACCTTGATATGAAAATGGGTCTTACAGACAGATAACTACACTGACCTTATGTCAGTCCACTTAACCTTCTCAGCCCTGCATTTATTCTGCAAGTGTTACATGGTGAACCTGTTGTACGCCGACACCCTCTGCAGGTATGGCAAGGGTTGAGGTGGACATTATTTATAACTGAAGACCAAATGCTTTAGTTTTACTGAGAAAGGTCACACTGAACTTGTTATTTACAAAGAAAAATCTCACTGCAAGCTGTCACGCAAGCTTTCCATAAACACAAATGAGAAGTTTCGTGTCGGCTGCCAGTAACAAACAAGAATAAGAGATTAAACGGCACAAGGTGCACTTGATTATTTTAGTTGCTATGCAACTATAAAAAAGAAGTGCATGAACTGCAGGGTGCTTAAGGAGCAACTGAGTGTGTGTCCCTGATTTGACCTCTTTTGAAACCAATTTGCGATAAACAGTGGGTCCACAGATGGTCACTTATTACCACCTGCATGAATAATAAAGGAAAAGGTTTTTAGCACTTAAAGAGAGGGACAAAAATGAAACATTAAATCAGAAAAATAAACACTTCGCCCCTCTGCAGGAATTCTAAAAAGGTATGATACTGAGGTATCACTGAGTGGTTCTCTCCCAGCAGTCTGCTCCTGCCTCTCAGGGGAATAGTAGAAAAGGTACCAATTGAGGCAGAACCACAGCCCCAGGGGGCAGTGGAGGTGGCTTAAAATCCCCTGCCAGTGCTTTCAATACCAGATGCCGGAGCCTGGTTGACTTTACGATTTTGCGTAATTTTGTTTTTGGCTAGTCTATCTTCTTGTCAGGTCTTAAAGCTGGTCTCTCATCTGAAGCCAGGATAAAACTCCTAGTTGAGGTGGGCAAACACAGCTCCGGTGATGTACTGCTCCCCCAAGAACAGCCAGTGCAATAGCTCAATCCCATTAAAAAAGAAGTACAAGATCGAGACAGAAACAAAACATGACCTGGACTTGGGATATACTTTGTATTCATTCACACTACACAAATGACCCGTTTCAGCTGCCAGAAGCAAGATTAACCACAGTATCAAAATGGAACAACAGACGGTTGCTACTCAGTGTTCGAGTAAATCAGCGACTAAACAGAGTCCTCTTTTCAGAGTTAGCAAAGCAAGTCGGACCAATGTTTTTCTCTTCACTTCTTTTTTTGGGGGGAAGGGGATCTTAACTTCCACAAATAGGTTCAACTTCAGTTTACAGCTCCTAGGAAACCAACACCAAGGCCTTAATTATTTGTCAACTGCCAACAAGGCGTTACTGTATCTATCTGAAACGAGAACATCAGTACGTTAGAATAAAAGTCTGTCAAAGGGAGTACTTGTAGCATTTTCCTAGGATGTATTCAAGAAAGCTAACTAAGATATATGTAAGAGGAGAAATTTTGTCTGTTCCTGTATAAAAGTGCAGCCCAACAGACCTGGCAGACAAAAGAAGAGTCAACAACTTGGATGACTCAAACTTTAAATTAGCTACATAAACTGCTTCTTTGATTCTGCAGATGCACTTTAACACTGTCTCATAACGTGTGCTGCACCTGTTGAAACCTCTGACAACAACATATATTACAACTGGATTGCCAATAGCATGAACTCACCTTTGGCTGTGGCGATAGACCCATACAAATATCAGAGCAGGCTGACATTTATCAGAGCAGAGTCACAACTCTTGGGCTGCTGTACCTGAAAAACAGATTAAAGACATTTCAGAATTGTTTGAGGGCTAGACAAAGAGGATGAATTTACAAGACCAAAAATATGGTTTCACCTAAATGGGGACAGATAGCATCTATATATAAACCCATAAAAAGCATGGGTATGTTTCCAAGCAAAGACTTCTTCTTAATATCTTAGATATTGTGGTTGGTAAGCCACAGTTACTGCAGAGAATATTTCATGACTTAAGTTGCTGCAAGAACTAGAACAAGGAACTGCTGTACAGTCAAGAAAAGGGATATCTATCATTCTATCATCTATCATATAGAGATCGTTTTACACATGACTGTACAAAGTCCTCACATGACTCTATGCAGTCAAAGACAGATGGTCAACTCTACAAAGGCAGACGTTTTGAACGTTTGAAGTCTGGATCATTTAGGCTTGTGTTAACACCAAGCCAAAGACAGATGCCAAAGACATCAGCAATGATCTGAGAGAAGCAATTATTGCTGTCCATCAATCTAGAAAGTGATATGACGCCACCTCCAAACATTTTGAAGTCCATTTTGCTGGGCCCCCCTTTGTTTTACACGAAAAACATTCGCGCCAAACACATCCTCCAACCACACACACCCATATTTTGCTCCATTGTGGTTTATTTCACACCTCAAACATTTAGTAAACAATTAAGCAAATACACGTAATCTGCAATAAATTACAGATAGTAAGAAAATAAACTACTAACTCTTTAACGCTATGTCCACACCTACACGGGTATTTTTGAAAACGCAGCTGTTTCGTCCACACGTAAACGCCGTTTCGAATCACCAAAGTCGGAGATTTTTTTAAAACTCCTTTTTTGCGGACGAGGAATACAGAGTTCGTCTGGCAACGTCAAAGGTATGTGCCTCTTTTCATGTCAGGCTGTGCGCCACGTTATTGTTTACATGAGATGAATTGCAGGAAGGCAGATCGAGAGGAAATACTGTTACTGTTAATCTGACTGTCTTCAGGTTTTACACGCAGTTACTGTCCCTCCATTTACAAAGGCAGAGGTGTCACCGTGTGATTATTTTACGTGTAGTT
This sequence comes from Neolamprologus brichardi, assembly GCF_056152115.1. Lineage (NCBI taxonomy): Eukaryota > Metazoa > Chordata > Actinopteri > Cichliformes > Cichlidae > Neolamprologus > Neolamprologus brichardi. Next base: position 4,645,405 of record NC_142115.1, on the reverse strand, counting down.
GTTTTTTTCTTCTTCTGTGTAATAATATTCAACATTGCTATCAATACATTTTTCAAAAAATGCCTCTCTGTGCAAAATGGGTTCAAAAACATAAACAGCTGTGGGATCCTGTTTGTCCGTGATTTGAACGGGGGAACAAATCGTGGCAGGATCAGCCTGATGTTATTTGTATCCCGCTGTAACTTTACTGTATAAAGTATAGTATAGTATGTATATCTCCAAAATGTCAGGAGTAGTTAGTCATTACAAGTGTTTGTGAACTAAAAATCAAGAATGTGGGATACTGTTTGTCCGTGATTTGAAGAGCCCAGCGCTGCTTCCAACGAAGGGAAAACCAATTCTGCAGGGGAGACCTACCTCGGCACTTGTGCAGGTGAAGCCAAAGGGAAGATTTGCTTCACCATATTTTCTAGTCTTTGGCTTAGAATGAAGTTGGTTTGGAAACATATTCAGCGATGCTTCATCTCCTGCTTTGTGTTTCTGTGGGCGCCCCGTGCTAGCAGTATCCAAACGTTTTGTTTTTTTCCTTTTCATACCGCGCCCCCCCTGCCATGGCTGGGGGCGGGCGGGCGGGCCCCACACTTTGGAAAGGTCTGCTCTATAGCAAGAAATTTATTCACAGGTGCAAAACATTCTAATCTCCCAGGAGTGGAATTCCCAGCTAATTCAGCCCCAGAAAAACAAAAAACTGAATCACAGACTCTACAAGCATTAGGTAAAAGTTGTGTTTAATGGTACAATTAGAAAAAGACAGAACAAATATGGCTGGTTTGGAAGAGTTGCCAAGAGAGAACATATTCCCTCTAAAGCAAACATGGCAGCACAGCTTAATTTTGTAATGCTGCACCTAAACAAATCATCCGACTTCTGGAACACAGTCCGTTGGACAGACGAGACCAAAGCAGAGACTTGCTTGCCCAAAACTGGGTCTTACAACAGGACAATGATGCATAAATGAATAACCACAAACCTCAATGAAGTGAGTCGGTGCTGTAAAGAAGAGTGGGCTAAAATTCCTTCACAATGATGTAATCAAGGCTGATAAAGTCATACTACTTCAAGTTATTGTTTCTAAAGGTAGAACCGGAAAACTGAATCATGGACTGCACTTAGTTTTTCCTGTGAGCTTTCTTTTTCCCATGGCAGTATTGGTTGGTATTGGTACCCCGTATTTCCATAGTTGCATCAGAAGAACATTGCCATTGGCTGATATAATGATATGAGAACGACGTGTCATGGCATTTGGTTGGGCTCCACTCAATGATCAATGCGCAACTGTAGTTCTCTGTGCATTTTTATCAACCGAGTCATAATAAGGTTTTTGCCATATGCATCAAAAGGGTGAAATACTGCTCACTTGCATTTTTTATTTACATGCGGTCCTGAATGTAGCCTGACACATAATCATTTTTTGTATGTACCTCCGAAAGCTGCAATATTTCATTTCAAAGTGACACCCCACCCAAATCTCACATCTGTTGGCTCATATCCCGAAGCTGCTGATTAAAGTCCTACTAGTCAGTTTCCCTGGTCCGATATGCAACAGTAATAACATCAACATGTCTCGTAGTTGTGCAAAGAAAAGAGACAGAATGACAGTGTTGATCTGCAGGTATCAGATTTAAAATATTCAATCAATAATGCCTGCCACTCTCTCACTAGTCTTAACAGGAAGGCTGCTGAAGCACCTTTGAAGCACACAGTGGGTATAAGGGGGAGACAGACAGCGGCGTGGAGTGGTGAGGCTCATGTCTGTTTGGTCAGAGGGGTCAGACCGTGACAAGATGCTGACACAGAGGATGCAGCAGCTGGGAACCTGACATACCTCTCCATCCTTCCCCTTCTCGTCTCCTCTCACTCTAAGCTCTTTAATTTGCTCAGCCTTCCACTCCTGTGCAGATTACTGGAATGTTACAGTAAATTAGCCAGCGCGCTTCTGCTCTTCTCATTTAGATCCTGTCTTTGAACTTCTACAAAGTCATAATAAACAATCCTACATTTTATTTGGTGCACTGCAGAGAAACAGAGGCACATCCAACATTAAACATTTTCAGCAAATAGCACAAACCTGTCTTGTTGAGACTGTGACGACATTTACAATTCCTGGGAGGGCTGCGAAGGAGAACTGACAGGAGCGCTTGCAAGCGGCGGCCTCATTCACTGGTACTGCTCGTTCTGCAGGAGCTTTTATGTGACACCATTACAGCTGGAGATTTTTTTTTTCTTTATTTTGTTTTGGAGGGTTTTTTTTTTTTAAACAAAGGGGATGATTCACTACTTTATGAAAAGAACAAAAAAATGTTCAACAGAGCAGGAAAATAAAGACTTAAACTTCCTTTTCAAAAGCCCCGAGGGGCAGATTAGCTAGAAACAACGGCATCACGGAAAATGGATCCAACAATCAGCAGCAGCACTGGGCTGAGTCATAATTTATTACTCGTGCACGCTGCACGGTAGCGTTTGTTAGTGTGAGTCTCAACACTGGGCATCGCACCCAAAATAGATTCAAGAAACTGGAGCTGGGAGACCGATCACATTACAGCATTGTTGGGCTTCTACGACAGCACATCTTTGACAGTATCTGGGTGTTGTTTCTTTTTATTGTTGGTGGAATCGTGTCTGGTGCTCGTGTATCATTGGCCTGGAACCATTGCCTTTTGCAAAGCAACAGCTTGCTATAAAAAAAAAAAAGGCTGTCATCTTTAACCACATGAATAAAGCAAGGTCCCTGTAGTACTCACGTTTTAATGAGCAAAAAAATACATATGCACGGGGCCTTTGACTTGTGATAACAACAGGGAATGTAGTTCTATTTCAGTGACTTAAAGTGGTCAACAAAACTCAACCCTGCCTGCTGTTTTTTCCCCCTATGTCACTCTCTCCTCTTTCTTTCTCACACACAGCACACACACTGTAGTCACACAATTGCAGCTTCTATAAATAGCAGGGAAGAGTAGGCGAGCGGGGGCTGGGAGTGGCTTTTACTGGGAATATGATCGATTAAAAAGCAATTTGCTCCTCCGCTTGGCCCCTTCGCTCCTAAATGACAACCCCCAACCCCTCCCCCCTCCATATGATGCTGTCTTTCCATCCCCACCCCACGCGCACAACCTCTACTCCCAAGCCTAAGCCTCGGTCACAGTCTGATGGGCACCATGAAAGCGACCAGCCAGAAACATCTGAACAGCCCCTGCTGGTCTCAGAGAAAGTTGAAACTTTGTTCTAACATACAGAATATTTGAGCAAACTTAAACACAGGCAGGAGGACACACTAAAGGACACTTCACTCCATAATCCATTTCACAGAATCCCTCTTTTTGGTTCTGAGGTGCTATTTTCGCATATCGATTACTCCAGTCTGCGCCGATCCGGAATAACATTATGACCACATGCATAATATTATGATGGTTCCCCTTTTGCCTCCTAAACAGCCCTCACACATTGAGGCATGGACCCCACTAGACCACTGAAGGTGTGTTGTGGTATCTGGCACCACCATCTGGCAACAGATACTTTAACTTGAAAGCTCAGGGGTTGGACCTCCATGAATAGGACTTGTTTGTCCAGCACATGCCACAGATGGTTGATTGGATTGAGATCTGAGGAATTTGGAGGCCAAACAGGTCAAACTTTTTGTTGTGCTCTGCAAAATGGCTGTGCATGGTCTACAACAACACTAAGATACGTGGGACGAGTCAAAGTGATCCACATGGAAGGCAGGATCCGAAGTTTCTCAGCTGCCCAAAGCATCACACTCCCTTCTTTCTACAGTGCAGTCTGGTTCCAGGTATTCCCCAGGTAAGCAAGGCACCCAGCTATCCGTGTCATTTAAAAGGAAATGTGATTCATCAGAACATGCCTCTGTGGTCCAATTCTGAGGCTCACGTGCCCGCTGTTTACGCTTTTGGCAGTGGACAGGGTTCAGCATGGGCACTCTGACTGGTTCGAGGTTACGCAGCCCCACACACAACAACCTGCGATGTCCTTTGCATTCTGAGACCTTTTTATCAGAACCAGTTCATCTCTTGGATTGGGTCGTACAGGCCACTCCCCTCATGCATCGTGACCCTGTCGCTGGTTCACCACTGGTCCTTCCATGCTTGTGACAGCACCCACCTCTCAGAGCTGCAGTGTTAGCTTGCTGCACGTCTTCTGGTTGACAGACATAGCAAAGAGAAAACAGCTCCTACATATAAATCTTCACATTGAGATTTGTAGATTTTTTTTTAATTAAATTGTTCATAACTTTTGCAAAGCACAAATGCTGCAGAATGCTTTTGGATGCTCTTTATTTTCTGGCACCAGAAGGCAATCGAGAAGCACGAACGGTTCACACTAAACCAAGTTAATTACTCTGTTTCAGGGTTCTCCTTCAGGTGCATTGCACTAACACCTGCTATGCTACAGTACAACACGCAGTTTATTCGACTGAATGGTGTAAAAGAAGATCTCCTTATGCCAGACTATGTCTATCCTCAGAATTAGAAACAAATATAACTTTAATAGATTCTTCTTGGGAGAGGACCAGCTCTCTCGAGAACACATTTCACTCTTAAAATTACTTCTGAAAAGGTTTCTAATCATTTGTTAAATCATTTAAAAAAATGGTTTTTTAGATTTCTAAAATTTAAAATGCGCTTCTTGTCAGTTTTGTGTGACTGTGAACCAAACAAACTTTGACCCTCTGAAATATTATGATGTAATTTTACATTTCTAGGCTTTTTTACAATCTTCTTACATTTTACAGTTTAAATTATCTATCAGCTGGTTGTCGCGGATTAATCATTAAAAATTATGGTCTAAAGAGGCTGAACAGTATAGAGTCTGTAACACAATCCCTGGCTTCCACAAATACTATGTGTATGAGATCACCTGTTGGAAATAGCGGCAGGAGCGAAGATAAAATGGAAGAAGGGCATAGAGGAGAACAGGCAGCAGAGTCTGGCTGGTTGTGAGGAGACTGTGTGGCCGGCTTTGGGGAACTGATCCATTGGTTATCTTGCTGTCAATATTAACAGAATACTTCAAAGAGAAAGAATTATTTCAATAAATCTTAACAAACATTTTAAACTATGTGTTCTGCATTGCATTTAGGCCTGCAGATGGCCAATAAAACCTATTGAAGTGCAAAGTAAGCATTAAAATGGGGAAGAAAGGTGATTTAAGTAACTTTGAGTGCAGCATGGTTGTTGGAGCCAGTGTGCTCTGAGTATTTCAGAAACAGCTGATCTGCTGGGATTTTCCCACACAGTCATCTCTAGGGTTTACAGAGGTCTGGAAAAGCAAAAAACGTCAGTTCTCTGAGAGAAAAAGTCTTGTTGATGCCAGAGTACAGAGACGAATGACCAGACAGCTTCAAGCTGATAAGAAGAAAACAGTAACTCAAATAACCTCTACAATCAAGGTATGCACAAGAACATCTGGAGATGGACTGCAGCAGTATTCATGTCGGTTAAAAAAAAGCTAAGGGTAAAATTAACAATGACTAACACTGGGTAGTGTTGATTTTCTAACACTGGAATATTTATAATAATAATGGCATTCATATAGCGCTTTTTGGGGCCCTCAAAGCGCTTTACAATGCCACTATTCATTCACTCTCACATTCACACACTGGTGGAGGCAGCTACAGTTGTAGCCACAGCTGCCCTGGGGCAGACTGACAGAAGCGAGGCTGCCATATCGCACCATCGGCCCCTCTGGCCATCACCAGGTGAAGCTTCTTGCCCAAGGACATAACGACCGAGACTGTCCGAGCCGGGGCTCGAACCGGCAACCTTCCGGTTACAAGATGAACTGCCAACTCTTTGAGCCACGATCGCCCCGATTGTATTTCTAACATTTTGAGTTATTTTCCAGTGTTAGAAAATCAGCACTGCCCAGTGTTAGTCATTGTTAATCTTCAAAACTGACTAGGTTACTTTTAAAAATATAACACTGTCAAAAGTGTTCATTTAACACTCAACAGTATTATATTTAACACTCAGAGGAGTGGACCCATATACACACTCTCTAGTGTTAATTTAACACTGGAGATTTTGCTGTGTACCAAGTGTTCATGCTGCTGGTAGTGGTGTAATGTTTTGGGGGGGGACATTTTCTTGACAGACTTTGTGCCCTTTAATACCAACTAAGGATCATTTGAATCCCACAGCCTACCTGAGTATTGCTGCTGGCCATGTCCTTCTTTTTATGACCACAGTATTTCCATGTTCTCATATCTGCTTCCAGCAGGATAATGCACCGTGCAACAAGCGCTAATCATCTCAAACTGCTATCGTGAACATGATGATGAGTTATCTGTAATGAAATAGGCTTCATGGTCACTTGATCTCAGTCTAATTGTGCACCTTTGGGATTTCTGGAACAGGAGGTCATGGATGTGCAGCTGACAAAACTGCTGTAACTTTGTTACTTTTCTTGAAAATGAAATTTGGCTTCATCAGATAAAGAGTGGTCAATTCTGAACTGAAAATATCAACCATAAACAAGCCAACAACCTCCTAAACAGACCATGAATGTGGTACACAGGGAGACAAGAGTCATCACATCTTTGATTTCTCAATACGATACAGGCTTCAAAGCTGCAGCGCATCCACTTTTCTGGCCTTTCAGAAAAACTTGCAAAGATTATCCTCACTGTCTGCTGCTCTTGGCCACTGCAGGGCTTTGCTTCATGCTTAGGGAAGGTTAGCCAAGGCTGACAGATGACGTAAGCTAACGTGGAAGTCATTAGGAGAGAGGTCTGGCTTCTTTATCAATGGCAGTACCCCTCACACACACACTGGGAGGGGTGGGGAGTTAACAGGAGTGATTCTGTCCAGACTGCTCATGCTCCCACATGCAGTGTTAGGAAGCCTAATGAATAAATCCATGCCAAATGTCGTAAACATTGCTCATTTATCATTTTTAGCATGTGCTACTCTTCACTAACCTCCTTCAGTTCTGTGGAAGTAAAACAGTAGTTTGACAGGTTGGGAAATATTTGTTTCCCCCTGGTGTTTAGTCTTTAAGCTGAGCTAAGCTAATGCTTTCTAGCCCCACAGGTTGTAAACAGATGGATGAATGATAATCTCATTCAAGTGTACGATTTAAACTCTTCACTGTTTCTATAGACCAGGGGTCCCCAATCCCAGTCCACGAGGGCCGGTGTCCTGCAGGTTTTAGACCTGAACCTGAATCACATGATTACTTCATTACCAGGCCTCTGGACAACGTCGAGCCATGTTGAAGGGGATAATTTAACATTTTTAAATCATCTATGATGGATCAAGGACACCTCTAAAACCTGCAGGGACACCGGCCCTCGTGGACTGGGATTGGGGACCCCTGCTATAGACTAACAAATGAGGAAGCCTCAATGCATCACATATGTAATGGGTGCTGGACTATAAACAGTAGCCTTTAACGATGTCTTCTGTTACTGAATCAGTGACCTTGCATGGCCATAGGTCACATGACTTCAATGCTAATGGGATGAAGACATATAGAGGGGGGGCTGCAGTGGTCTTAATAGATTTCAACGGGGGAAACAACTAGAATGTAAAGGATCTTTGCAGGTGGGGGGAAGGGAGTAAATCCATCAGACCCACTTGTATTTAACCCATTCTGACTCCCTGACTGTTATTCATATGCATGCTAATAATAAGGAACAGTTTCTAAAGCCCAGAATAGATTTTTCTCCAAAATTACTTGGCTGAGGCACAATGAAAAACTCGTAAAACTGCCTCAAAGGCTGAATTCAATGGTTTTGAAGTGAAAAAGTTTCAGTCGTGACTCCCATCACTGTGGAAAAATGACTCTCTGTAGACTACAGATTCTTAAATTACGGAACAAATTCAATACAGGTACTTTTGACTTTATGACCTCTTGTCTCCCGCTTCATCTTCACACATAAAATGTTCTTTTATCTTCGCCACATGGATTAATAAAAAGCAATTTGCTTCTGTTGCTGAAGATCCTTAAAATACTCATTTCAATTTTCTGTTCTTAAAATTAACTTCTTACATAACGGCCTGATTTTGAGGTCTGACAAATCCCACTGTCAATGTAAAAATAATGCCTCTTCTTTTTTTCCCCCAATCGGTCTAACAGCAACTGAAGACAATTACACCCTGGCCCCATAAGTGTCGAACCTCGCATCCAAACAGTTTGTAAAACGAATACTGCCAGAGACAACTGTGCACTTGATATGATTTTAAAACCAACATTCCCTTGTTATGGCTTATGGATTGGCCGTTCTCAACTCTCCCTTACACCAACACACACACGCGCACAGCTTTCTCTGGCACGAGTAACGTGTCAGACAATAGTTGCCAAGTCTGCTGCCTGCAACAAAAGATGGAAAGAATTAGAGAAATGGAAATGGTGATTCAACACTGTTATGAAAACCGGAGCACAGTGTGCTATGAAAGAGTAAAAATCCATTCACACAGACTTAATTCGCCATTGAATCTCATCACTGCCCCGGCCCCCCTATCTGCAGCACTCACAAATGTTAAACATTATGCACTGTATTATCCCAAGGTTTTTACACACACATATACAGACTTTTTCCTTTGCTGACTGCTTTCATACATTTACGATTTGGTATTTAAATGCAAGGTCATCCCTACTAATTGGAATTTTTCCTAAAAGCTGCAGCCAGACATAAATAATATCAACAAAAGATTATAACCCAGAACAAAAGTCATCATTCCTTCTTGACCTCGCTTGAAAAATCTATACTCTGCTCACAATAGCAGACACATTGCAAAAAAAGTGCAAGCTGATATCGTGTCCCAAACACTTTGCAAATTCAGTGCATTTTCTTCCATTTATATCCTCCTCTCTACACCACACCTTTTCTTTAACATCCAACAAAGTTACACTTTACTGACTTCTCCCAAAGGAAAGTGCAAGTGCAGAACTTTCTGACATCAAGCCTTCAGCCATATAGCTGACTCTGGAAACCATCCAGCGGCTGTAAATACCTGTGCAGAAACAGCAGCAAGCACTGCAACGCTACAGAGATTGGTATTCAGAACGGCGTCTTCCAAAGATGAAGCTGCATAAAGAGTCCAAACTAGTACAAAAATGTAAACAAACCACGCTGGGCACACTCATGTTAGATTAGCTCTGTGGTGCAGCAGTTAAGTAAACTGGCAAAAGCTGCTCTGCAAATCGAATGATAGAGTATATAACACACACATATAGATATTATATATATCTTTTGTTATTTTTAAGTAGACTTTGTAGCAGAGCGCAAGGCGAAGGCTGTCAGGATGTAAACACAAAGAGAAAAGAGCGAAGCAGCAGAAAGAAGGCAGAGTGACAGAAATCGGGCCCAGCAGCTCAAAGTTAGCTGTGAAATTTTTTCCTTTCAGGACCGACTTCCTTTGTAGCAAAGCAGCAAAAACTGGACTGTAACATATGACAGAAGATGCACTGCAAGGGTTGTCAAACTCTTGATGAGCTCATAGGACGTTTCTCAAGTAATGAGCCTCAGAATGGCCAGAACGCACCAGCGCACACATGCAAACAGACCAAGACCCTGTTATTTTGTTCAGTCTAACATCACAGTTTGCAAGCAGAGAAATATATCTTGTTGGTGTTATATCACCGTCATAAACTCTGACCAGTTTTAAATGGTTTTGCAGGCTACCACATGAGCAAATCTGAGAGATTCAAACATGAATCGTGGAAGATAAAGATAGAAACTACCAACAGTGAGGGGGAGAGCAGAGAACAACGATATGAAATAAAGATACAGAGAGGATGAAGGAAGTGTTGATGGGGATTTAGGGAGCAGCAGTGGACTTCTGCATGTTGTGGTAGTCCCTCACGAGGGAGTTTTGTGGCAGGCTGGCTGACTGCGCTGCTGTCAAACAGCATCAATGCTCTCCTTCTCTCTAGAAACGAGTTGTGGTTGTTTATCCATTCAAATACAACTCACATTTGACCAAATCTGTTGTACAGTTAAATATTCAAAACTACTGTATCCCTGACATCAGGAGAGCCAGCTGACTGCACAGATAATGTATTTAAGGCTAAGCCACATCAGCTCTAAAAGTGTAAAGTTAAACCCACAGCCACAAATCTGCACTACTGACTTACGGGAGAAGAGAGAAATGGAAAGTGCAACACAGAGGACGCTATCATAGGTTTTTAGCTGTGGTTCATCATACAATTTGATTTAATCCTTCTGTGTCCAAGGATAACTGCTTATCTTAATCCTACGAACAAAATGTCAGAGGGAAAATGGCCCAGTGGAGAAAACAGATAGACAGACTAGAAACACCATGGCTGCCGTATAATTTGGATGCGAAGTGCACTTTCTTCTAACATCTAATACTGAATTCTTCTACAATGAAAATGTCTTCACCATGCATTACAATAACCCTGCAATTCACATGCCTGATCTACTGCTGTTATTTTATTTTGGAAATCCCAGCTGTCATGGGGCAAGAGGCAGGGTGCACCACAGACAGGTGATCAGACTGTCTCAGAGCCAATAAGGACAGACAACCATTCACACTCACATTTACACCTACAGCCAATTTAGAATCAGCAATTAACCCAACTTCACTAACTGTGACTGTGAGAGAGAACCCAAGCTGAAATCCAAATTCCATGCACCACTTAAAGCCAGGACCTTAAGTAGCTAATTTCTATTTAAGGAAAATTGGTTCATGGTTCCTTTCTTTACACTGTCTTGCAACCTACATGGCAACCATGTAGCATGGAAAACATACAACGTTCTACAGCTTTCTGACCACAGTCGATACACAGTGCAGTATGCATTTTTTATTTGAAAAAGCAAGTCTAAAGCTGAGTTCAAACAGAGGCTCCCCTGTCACACATCACTTTGAACCACTTTGTTGGTCACTATTGGACAATCCAGGCTTCGGTTGAGAAGTCCTTCCTCTAATGTATTTACCAGCGTCCTGTGCCTCCTCATTGGGAGTCATCTCAATTGTTTATCACATTGTTGAGAAAAAGTTTAAGTCAGAACCCTCCCACTTCACAACACCATCATTTTTTCCAACCATATATCATTGACTATCTGTGGTCTCGGGTAACCATATCACCTTAAATAGCTTCCTGTGTGGCCTAAGTGCAGAACTGCATGACCCCAGCCATGGCGGTTATGCTACCACACTTTCAAAATTACAGTATTTTTCAAACAGGCTGTGTTACATCAGGATTTCAAACTAGAACTTAACTTGAAATGCAATCTATCTGCATATCTGCTTGCAATCTATTAAGCATACATGGATGAACGGGTCCAAATATTCACAGTTAGTGCTAAGATACCTCATTGGCTAAATGCAGGCCAACAATATTGCAGATGCAAATTGCATCAGAGTGATGACGTTTGTATTAAAGTCTAACAAAGGCAAACAAAAATGTGTTTGTCTCTAATAGGCAAAGTCTTTCTAACTGATTTTAAACACATTTTTGGATTTTCTGCATTTCTGCTGCTAAACAAAGCGTTTATATCAGTCATTCACTGGGAAACATAATGTGGGCGTCCAGTCTGCTAATGCGTCCTTCGGCAAGTCATTGGATTTCCACAACATCAACTGCGGGTGACTCTGACATCTGACCTTTAACAGAAGCTGCCATAGCGAGTGAAAGTGCTTTTCATTAACTGGAATCTTATGTGATTAACAACTTGCCAGGAAGTTGACTGCTTCCGATTAGACTGGGTACAATTTGGAGTAATTTGTCTTGCTGTTTGCCATTGTTGTCCCCTCCCCACCTGTTACATTCACCATTTACAGGAAGTGAGCATTCATGCTTTGATTAACAGCTCCTCTCACGTGTGGATGCACAATGTGGTGCCTGAATTCAACACACAATAGACGAAAATCACGCTTTCTTTTTTCTCTTTCTTTCTTCCACCCTGCTGGTAGCCACACGGTTCTGCTGCTATTCACTGCCTGATTAGAGAAAATGATTTATATTACCTTGTCTACCAATTATGTTACAGCGCCATATGGCAAACGCATTACATAATTGCTTGCTGATCGATTTCGCCGGCAGCTCAGGTGTTTGACTTTTCTGCTTTAACACGTGGCAAAATAACGGTGCTGTGGTTAACGTAAACTGAAATTCTGCAGCTCGCCAGCTCACATACTTCTCATTTGCACATATACCCACAGCTCAGCTTACTTCAGAGCTTTGTATCTCTTAGCAGGTGCGTGTGCACCGCTGTGGCTAATTCATCTCATTGCCTACAATCTTTTAAACAACAGGGAAGCAGAACAAGTGACTGTCAACTGCAAAGTATCCTACAGTAAACCAGACGTAGCCCCTGGAAAAGCTGCTCTGTTGTCTCCAGCAAGAAGGGGATAAAACACGAAACATAATGTGAGCCTCTTAATTTACGATGGTGAATTAATGGGTGCTGACAAGCTCGATAATTTTTCAGACGCAACAGATAACAGTTATAATCATCAGCCACGGAATCAAGTAGTCAGTGAAGAGACAGTGTGTGTGTGTGTGTGTGTGTTCAATATTGCATTCTGGCCAAAGCAGGTCCCCATTAATGGCGGACCTTGAGAGTTAATGTGATATTGTTTAGTTTATTACCGTCCGATGTCTGCCAGGACCCAGACTACAGAGAGCTGGGTCAGCGCCAGCGCTTGCTCCTTCTCCTCTCTGCGCCTTAACAAAAACACGTACAGCACAAGAATCTTTTCCTGAAGCGACTGCACTGTCAGAGTACAAGCTGTAGCCATGCTCAGCCTGTGCTGAATACCTCTGCACTGACCATTCATTGCACCGTGATTCATTAGCCTCAGTCGTTTAAGCCACCGATAATCACTTTTTACATTGTTGATGGATTAACAATAAAAAAAAGATTTTAAACGAGAATGTTTTTAACAAAGTGAGATCCAGAGCATGCATCCTGTGGTAGGTGCAGGATTTCATTAGGGATTTGAATGGTGCTTCACTCCAATAAGCTGAAACCATAAACAACACAGAATTTCTCTGGGCATTAACAGCAGGGCGGTCACACAGGAAAACACGCTACCTCGTCTGATAACTCGTGTTACACAAACGGCATGTTTCAGTGTCTCTTTCTCTTGCTCTATTAGTGAGATAGTCGATGTTGTGGGAGAGCACAGCTGCCCTCTATGGGTGTGAAAACATACTGCCAACCTCCTGGCAGAGAGGCAGCCCTGATTTCTTCTGCTGCTGGATCATGGCTGGAAGAAACGGAGAGGTGCTATTGTCAGAGCTGAGGTGTTTAACACTAATTAGACGGCTTATCTTGCTAAATTTGTGTCAAACATCGCTCCAACAGCATGGAGATTTTTTAAAGGAGGATTTCTAGGCACAGTGCAACCTATTTGGCTCACTTGGAATGTGAAGCATCTCTCATCTGTTCACATCATTTTTTTATGCTTGTAGAATATACCTCCCACCCCACCTCAGCCTGCACTCCTCCAGTATCTCTGGCTTTCGAATTCCATACTTTTGCATGCCAAGTTCAATACAGCACAAGGAAAGGCTGTGCTTTTCTTTGCTCTCTCCTCTGTGCCCCATGCTATCTGAGGACACAAACCATAAACAACAAGGTGGAAACACACAGGACTGTTCTGGCAACGGATTTTATAGAGTGGGCCCAAACAAATGAGGTCTGCATGTACGCTGACTGAGCTTCAAAGAGCGCGTGGAGGCCGCAGTTCATATTTCCAAGCCGGCTGGCCTCTCTCTGCTGCACCACAGAGACCTCTGGAGATGTAGGAAGCATGCTGCTCTGAAGGAAAACTGTGCATGAATCCTTGCAGCCACTCAGAGGCCTTCTCCCTGATCACATTCAACATGTTGTGATCTGTGATCCAGCAAAGACATGAGAGGATGAAAGGAAGACGTAAGATCTCCGACTCTGAAAACATTCATTATCATGTCAAAGGCGGTCAAGTTGTGGTTTTAAGAGAAAATATGCGGTTCTGTTTGCCAGGAAAAACACTTCCAATGGCAGTCGATTCTGGAGGTCTTAGTGAAAACGAAAGAACACGACTGTAGCTCGTTTTTCAGTTTTGAATGTTCCTGTTTCCAGTGCTACTCTTCCATTGAAGGTTGCTGGTTTGGGAGCAATTTCAATAGTCAGGAGCTCACTCTTGCATTACAACAGAGGTTCCCAAAGTGTGGGGCCCGCCCCCTAGGGGGGGGGCACAGAGCTATTGCGGAATATGTTTCCAAACCAACTTCATTCCAAGCCAAAGACTAGAAACTATGGAGAACCATATCTTCCCTTTGGCTTCACCTGCACAAGTGCCGAGGTAGGTCTCCCCTGCAGGATTGGTTTTCCCTGCGTCTGGAGCAGCGCTAGGCTCTTCAAATCACGGACAAACAGTATCCCACATTCGTGATTTTTAGTTCACAAACACTTCTTGTAATAACTAACTACTCCTGACATTTTGGAGATGTTAGCTCTTTATACAGTAAAGTTACAGCGGGATACAAATAACATCATGCTGATCCTGCCACGATTTGTTCAACCGGTTCAAATCACGGACAAACAGGATCCCACAGCTGTTTATGTTTTTAAACCTATTTTGCACAGAGAGGCATTTTTTTTAAATGTATTGATAGCAATGTTGAATATTATTACACAGGAAAAAAACAACTACATGTAAAATAATCACACCGAGACGCCTCTGCCTTTGTAAATGGAGCAACAGTAGCTGCGTGTGTATATGTACGCGTGTATAACCTGAATATAGTCAGATTAACAGTATTTTGTCTCTATCTGACATTCTGCAATTCATCTCACATAAGATTTTTCTTGTAAAACAAAGGGGGGGGGGGGGGGGGGGGCTAGCAAAAAAGTTTGGGAACTACTGCATTACAAGATCATGTTTACAGGATGTTTCCAAAGGATTCATCAGTCTGTGTAATACAAATAACTTATATTTAAAATATATTTCATTTTATTCTATTATCGTGTTCCTTGCACAGCATTGCTTTATAGAAAACGTCTTTATCATCTTTATAGGGGAAGACATGGGGGCTAAATAATACATTTGTAATGGAAAAACACGGATGTCCCTAATAGGAGGTGACAATGGTCTGTACCAGAAGGATCATATATTGCCATATACGCTGTAATATAGTGTTTTCTAAATATAGTTTAACAAAACTAGGATATTGATTTAAAAGAAGGAATAAAAAAGACTGGACTTAGGCAGTGTTCATCTGATATTACTGAAATACAGTTTGGCATGTTGGCACCAGACGTTGCCTGTGGAGCAGAGGAGAGATGAAGCAAATTCCCTATGCCCGTGTCAAAAACGCTGCATAAACTCTCCCCATTAGAACTGCAGAAGTCAGGTAACGGAACGAGGGCCTGACCTGGCTGCCACTCCTACTGCCCTGTCATCCACGGCAAACGCACCAGAGGCCAGAGAGAAGCCGAGCAGCTCCGAAGCAAGAGCAGGAATGAGAACAGAGAGCACTGTGGTGTGGTGAGGGGCTAAGCAGTAGCTTAGACTGTTACACCAGTTAGTGCAACAACTGCCCCATTATGCTGGATTGCAGACCTTTGGCTGCCAGACAGCATTAAAACACACTGCAGCAACATTTACAGCAACAATGAGAGTACAAGCACACTATATCAGTAATAATGAATCACTCACTTATGCACTCATTCAAACACAGCCTCCTGTGCTCTGTCGCTTGCCCACACTCAACTAAGTCCCTTGCTTGCTCGCTCAATTGCTCATTCACTGGCTTGCTCAGTCATGCACTTGCTCAGCAATTCCCTCACTAATCTACAGACATCTGCATACACACACACACACACACACATCTACAATCTGTATTCTACAAAAGACACAAAAGCAATAAGAAAGCATGCAGAAAAACCATGAAAGCGTGTGTAAATGCAAAGTATTAACTAGAACCACTATGGAAGCAAAGCTGTGAAGCTGCCTTGTTAATGGTACTTAACATATCTGTGTTTTGTTAGATTTGAAATGCATTCTGTACAATATGTGGGAGTGAATTTTCTGTATTTAAGCAAAAAAAGGTTAAATTATTTGCACTTTTATTAGTCCATGATCAACACTATAAAGGGCATCCAGCAAAACTGAGGCTCACTGGGATGTTTTTTGGGGGGTTATAATAGGGCTGGGCGATATATCGAGTTTTTAAAAAATATCGATTTATTTTCATACGAGATATAAGATGTGACAATATCCTTTATATCGATATAGTCTATGTTACGTTATAATTATACTTGTGGAGCCACAAGTTTGCCTCTCTTTCGTCCACTTTTGTCTTTACGCAACGTTACTCGGCCTCGCCTCTCCTTCACTGAACACAACTCCCCCTCCTCCCCCATAGCTTCACCTGCAGGCAGCGACAAGATGGACACGGCAAATCTCCGTTAGCGAGTTGTGGGGCTGGACGGCGTCAACGTGTTAGCGAGCTAACCGCGCTAACCATGCTAACGACAGCCCACAGGGGCTGCACGGCCTAAAATCCTTTCATTTTCTCAAAAGTTGACAGCGCGCCTTATGTATGAATTCTGGTTGTGCTTACTGGCCGCGAACCGATTTTAGGTGGTACACGGCGCTCAGCAATCTGTCAAAAAATGTTTTAGTACGACTTTGGTAAGCTACGGAGCTGCACCGCTTGATAGATTGTCGGAGCATTACGGCTACCGTAGTCTGGAGCCTCGCGGAGTGATACGTACTGTGCTTCAACGTAATATTACCGTATTGTGTGTATAAGGGCCATAAATGGCACCTGTTAAGAGACATGGTTACAAAGAGGATTTCAAACTCAAGGCTGTCAGTCACGCAGTAGAAGTTGGGAACAGAGCAGCTGTGAAATCTGTCTTTGTTATTATGCTCAGCGTCTGTTAGTTTACATTTTGACTGCACAATTATGAGCTTTTTGTTATGCACAAAAACAACATTGTTTTCTTTTATTTATGGAGCATGATTATTTAATAAATGCTGATAATTTATTTTTAAGGTAATTTCTTCATGTAAATTATGCTGTATGCAAATAAAAATGCCTGTGTGACATCTGGGACACAGTGTGACTAAGAACTCTCTTTTTGTTCTTAACTTATAGCTTTAAAAAAATATCGAGATATATATTGTATATCGCCACCCAGCTAAAAAATATCGAGATATGAATTTTAGGTCATATCGCCCAGCCCTAGGTTATAACATACCTCTATGGCATAGATCAGCGGTCCCCAACCACCGGGCCACAAGAGTTGAGGCTCAGGTGTGAAATGTATAGTTTTCAGGGTTTTTATCGGTTTTCAGCGTTATTTTGTTATCGTTTTTATCGTTTACTCGGTTTTCCTGGGTCTTTTCACGTGTGTTATGAATAAATTTTCTTTTTTCGGTACCGGTACTAGTTTTATTTTGTTGTATTTATCCGCGACACCTTAAAGGCCGGTCCATGAAAATATTGTCGGGCATAAACCGGTCCGTGGCGCAAAAAAGGTTGGAGACCGCTGATATAGAGGAATAAGATACATCAAGCTTTGGCTGTATTAATAGGATCAGTTCATTGAGGGTTTAAGTCTTTTCACAGGATTTATTAACAATAAGATTTATTCTTTACAGCAAAGTTTGCAACAACAGAAGAGAAAATACAGCATTAGAAATAAGGGAGGAGATGATCAAGATGAAAGACAAATACTTGACCAACTAAAGCAGTGAAGGGTCTATTGATAGCCTTGTCGTGCATTTTATGTGTTATTTTCAACAATCAGTCAATATAGCTTTTATTTTTCTCCAATAACAGGCATGTGGAGACAGAACTGTAATTCATTTTACAGAAGCTATTTCCGTGACGTGAGTAGACACGATCTGCATGAGGGCTTATGATACCACCACTTTTTAAAAGGGAATTATTTTTAAAGTTCAGATTAAAAACAGTGCCACAGTGATGTTTTCATGGCTACAGTAAAATCTCAGAAAATTCAGTTTTTCTCTGGATCTTGTTTGCTTTTTCACTTATTCTCAGTCCAGTCCTTGTACCTGGCCATTTTCAGAGCAATGTCTTTTTTGTCTTTGTTAATCTACTTGAATGACCTATTAATCATTTAAAGCGTGATCATTCAGTATTGTATCTACAGACTTGGCAAAAGAAACAACTTTTGATTGTATCCTTAGGCATAAAAAAGTATTTTCCTTACACCCAACACCTTGTACCAATAAGGTGATTTACAAAGTGTGATTAATGGAAAATGTGGCATATTTCAGGACGATGTGCAGCGTGTCCTTAAAAGAACCCAGGAAATTGGACAAATGGAGGAGTTAAAAAAATATTTACAGCAGACCAACAGGAACTGAAAGTCATGCTCTTAAGAACTAGAACAAAAAAGACAGACAAGACCTGAGAGATGCATCTGACCCTTCAGTTGACCTGTCTACTGTTCACTGAAACCTCATCAGAAATGGTCTCTGTGGAAGGATGCCTGTCAAGAAGCCATTCTCACAGAAGGGAAACTTATACAAGAACTGGACTGAAATCTAGCGGCAACAGCTCGTACGGAGTGATGAATCCAGCTTTTACATTTCTGGTTCAAATCGTCAAAAGTATATACCGAGGAGGTGAAACAGTGTGGGATCATCTTGACAGAGAACAGAACAACCGAAAGAAGAGCTTTCAATGTCTTTCAAGAAGCCTGGAGAACTATTCTTAAAGCCTGCTTAAAGAAATGACAAGAACGCTTACTGAAGAAAGTTCAGGCTGTGTTAAAGAACAAATATTGTCTTTCAAGCTCATTAGAATTGCACAAACTCTGTTTTTGCCTTATATGCTCTATTTACATTTTTGTTTGCACATGTTTTTCTAGCAAAACACAAAGAAATGAGGGTTGGCTCAAGACGTTTGTGCAGCACTGAATTCTAATGGACTAAATGCCACATGATTCCCACAAACCTAAGTACCAGCAATCCCTTCATAGCTCACTGGGTGAATGCAGCACTGGTGGTTGATGTCATGTTTATGACTCTCTTTAAAATATATATATATATTTATTACCATCATCCAGAGTGAAATAAAGCAGGGAAAAGCATGTTTTTGAAACCACAAACTGTATCAGAATTGCTTTTTAAATCACTGAGACATCATGCAAATGTAAACATGCTTCATCTTACATCCAATATGTTAAATGCAAAAAAACCCACTGTGTTCGAAGACAGCCCATACTACATTACCTCCAGAAAAAAATGTATTTTTCTTAGAGAAATATGCAGTTTTGCTCCACGTTTAACAGAAAATCTGCCAAGAAAACCAATCGCTTAAACAACTTTTAAAATGTCTTGTCTGAAGGGGTCAAAACAGGCGTCCTTAAAGTATTTTAGTATTTCATGTTTCATATCTTTTCTTCCACGCTGCTGTGAAAGTATGAAAACGAGTTGACATTTTAATCAACCCCTCTGCTTTCTAACTGAAGGCGTTAAGGCTTCATCTGCAATATTAAAGCCATTCATTTACACGGAATTTAAATCCCATTTCAAAACATTTTTTCAATGTTTTAATTAACACAGGGCCATTAGCAAAAATGACATTTTAATATCAAATGCAGTATAACCGTTACCCTACAATATTTCTAAACATTTCTTTGTATGAGAGAGTGACTCCCTGCATCAATATAAGATTTAGGAAGTAGCCCGATCCCTTTCGCCAACATTATCATTGTGTTTTAAAATATGTGACAGTAACCCACTGCTTTTCAGGGCCTAACTTTACTACCTTTTCTGTGTATCTTTGGATATTTAACCTTTTTCCTACCTTTCCCCCTATCAAGCTGGCAAACTGTCCACAACACGTATACCATACCATACCTGACCTGCCTTACTATGCTACAAATGTTCCATCATTTATTTGAGACTGATGACCTCTGTGTCTGGCTAAAATCCTCCAGATGGCAAATATTGTAAGTAGTTTCCATCACTAATGCCGAGTGAATGATTTTTGAGCCCATGCTGACCTGATGTAACACCATAGCAAGCATGGTTAGCATGGTGAAAACTACTGAAAGCAGGATAGGATTGCCTGTGTTAAGGCAAATTAGCGTTATGTGAATGCTATCCACTGAATATGGGTCGGAACCTGTTGTGCTGCCAGATGTCTTGAGTGCATAAGGCAGGACTGTATGGCCCCGCTGTTTATGAGCGTATGCGGAAGTCCTCGGACAGATCAGAGTGAAAAAAGACCCAACGTTAACTCTCATTCGACTGGCTGAGAGCTCTCAGAATCACTGGGTTTCATGGATAATTACTTGTAAACCATGTGACATTTGAATTAAGCACCTAATGTGACAGGCAGCTCTGGCGTAAAAATGACTTCCAAATCACCAGTTGATATTTTTGTTAGAAAACTGTCACTGTGGCACAACTTTTGGACATTTTGTCTTTTTTCTATGCACCTTATAACAGCGGTCCCCAACCCCCGGGCCTCGGACCGGTACCGGTCTGTGAGTCGTTTGGTACCGGGCCACGAGAGTTGAGGCTCAGGTGTGAAATGTATAGTTTTCAGGGTTTTTATCGGTTTTCAGTGTTATTTTGTTATTGTTTTTATTGTTTACTCGGTTTTCCTGGGTCTTTTCACGTCTGTTATGAATAAATTTTATTTTTTTCTGTACCGGTACTAGTTTTATTTTGTTGTATTTATCCGCGACACCTTAAAGGCCGGTCCGTGAAAATATTGTCGGGCATAAACCGGTCCGTGGCGCAAAAAAGGTTGGAGACCGCTGGTCTACATTAAAGCATCTGCAAAGATACAATGTCCAACTCAATGCGGTTGAGAAAAATGAAAAGGTGGGTGTTGTGAGCTGGAAAGTCAAGGTGCTACCATCGTCCAATCTCCTGGCTGGCTCTCCACTTGTAACTCAATCTGTACTTACACCAAAGCTTTAATGCTTGGAAATCAGGACTGTTTCCGCGACACCTTAAATGCCGGTCCGTGAAAATATTGTCGGGCATAAACCGGTCCGTGGCTCAAAAAAGGTTGGTGACCGCTGCCTTATAACATAAAGCCACAGTTTTTCAGAGGTACGAATTATGAGGTAATGCAGGTTGCAGGCCCTCTGCAGCCACAGCATTGCACAATAGATAAAAAATAGCCAAACTCTTCACAAACATAGTGAAGCTCTTAGCAGCTAAAGAGCTCGGTATTTCTGCTAAGAGCTGGAGGAGACCAAAACTGAACAAAAATAATGAGGAAGATCAGACCGATCAAGTGACAATGCATAACTTACAACATAGCTAATGTGGCTGTGGTTGCCAACAGATCCCCCCAGTGATAGGTTTGCTATGGTTAAAGTATGCCTGTGCTATGTTTTCAGCGTATTCATTTAACCCCGAGGGTACAAACTAAAGTACTAAATAGTAGACACAAACAAACAATAGTGGTAAACTGATAGTTACACATTTAGATTGCATGCTATTGTCTCTGCGTGTTCCAGCACCAGTCTACAAGTTAAAGTGATGATGAATTTAGGGAGGCATCTCTTAAAATAGCACCCAACAGTTCCTTGCATCATCAAATTCCAATAGGTACTTGCCAAAAAGGAATGCAGGTGAAAGTAAGTGTGGGCATTTCATGGGAAAGCATTCAGACAAGGTGAGTCAGTGGCCGATACAAGCATCACTCTCTGCCTCATTAGCTTTGGATGAATGAAGGTTCAGGGCGAAGAGCCGTCGAGGCTTTAGCTGGTCCCACAAAAGCAGAAACACAAACACTTTCATTTTTCTATGATTTTTCTCCCAACTAGCTTTATATAATCTAATATCCTGAGAACATGCAAAGTAGATTAATATCTACTTTTGGCTGGTACTGGTCACGCCTATTTACCTTTCAGTCATGGATGTGACGATCATTGATGGTGGTACTGACAAAAGCTGAACAAACAGCTTCAACTTGAGTTAGTCCAAGGCAAAAGAACAAAAGACAGCACAGATAGGACCCCATTCATTAGGTCTCACATATTCTCATCCATGAGGGAAGGCCGAATCCCACGAGAAGAGCTGTGTTGGAGATAAAGCCCACCGTGAAAAAACTCCTATTCTGTGCCAAGTCAGTTAATCCAAATTAACTCCGCCAAGGCTTTCCTAACACCCCTACACCTGTCAGTTTGGCCTGGGCTCTCAGCCGAGCAGCAGCACTATAATCATCCGGCATCCACAGGAGAGGAAATTATTCAGGAAAGTGTTCAAGATTATTAAAAGAAATCAGAAAATGCTGCCTAAAATCAAGGACGTCTTAAGAAATTCAATGAGGAAAGTACGTTTCTCACAGAGAGAAAGTGAGAGAGAAGGGAGAAAACTGAGTGTCATAGAAGAATCGGTGGAAATCAGAGAGCGGCAGCGTGCATGAATGTAAGAAATTAAAATGTACCTACTGTAGAAGAAAGAAATCCCTTCTACTGTGTTAAGAAGAAAGGTTTTCAGCAAGATTTCATCTTAGCGAGATATTGAATAATTTTAAAATGTGATCACCTTCCATATGCTGGAAGCTCCTCAACAACTGATAACGTGGTTATGGCAACCGTCGAGGTTGAGAGAAAAAGAGGAAAATGTGAAAGACAGCAGAGATGAAGGAGAAAATGAAAAGGGGGGGTGTGAAACTGTCATTCTGAGCATAATCTCATATCAGTTTCAGAATACAAATGAATTATGAAGACGTCTTTGATGAGTTAATTGATTGTTCTAATCATTCATTTTGAACTTGTCTAATTTAGCAGAATATGATGTCAGGCTAATGAATAAAAAAACTCTTAATTATGATCTGGTACTGCAAATAGTAAGATAATGTATCAAATACAGTGAAATACAGCTGTGAAAAAACTATAAAGAAGCTCTGACAGATTAAATGAATAACCCTGATAACTGAACACTGAACCAAGGCTATTGGTATTTATAAAGATGCTTCTGAGATAAATGTTACTGCATTCTAAGCAGCAACTACGCCCATGGCAACAGCACTCCCCGATGACAGCGGTCTCAAACACTACACTGCAAAAAGCTTAAGGCACTGAACTGGCCCCACCAAAAAACCCACAGGACTCAAAGGATTCGCTGCCATTGTCCCTGAATCAGACTCCCAGAGCAAGTCCTTTATCTATGCTGCAACATGTCAGAGGTTTTCTGCGGGCAAAAGAGGGAGTTCACACAATATTATGCAGGTGGTTTTAATATTGCGCCTCATCGGTATGTGCTTGGGCTCAGTGGAATTTGAAAGAATTCAATAACAGCGTGGCAAACTGGGTTTTTTTTACACTTTTTATTTGTTTAGGAACATTTTTATGCAACAAGATAAAATAAAAAAAAGAAAGAAAAAGAAAAAACAGAAACAATATGAGGTCATGGGAAGATAACATACGCCCGTACATACATCTGCACATCCACATATACATACGTCAGCAAGTCTGCATTACTAATTCTACGCATTAAAGGGTGCTGCCACAAGCTGTAAAGTCCAGCCATTTTCTCCATCGTCTCCTTCCCAAATCTCCCTGCAGTCGCAGAGTGAAAGTCATGCATTCCATCAATTTGACGTCTTCCACTATAGAGGTAAAAAGTGTTACAGTGGGAGGGTCTCTACAGAGCCAGCGTTTTGTTATGGCCTTCTTCGCAGAAGCCAAGAGAACTTTCAGAAGATAAACATCGTCTGTAAAATATCCCAGATACAATGAGGTAAATGTACAAGACACGTGGAATCCCAACACCTCTTATCTTTACAACTTCTGTCCAGAAGGGTCGTATGAGTGGGCAGGACCAGAATATATGACCGTAATCAGCCATGTCTTCCCCACAATTCCTCCACCAAAACGCAGGTGTAGCACTGAATTTAGACTTCTGTTTAGGCGTTATGAAATAGCGTATAATGTTCTTCCAGCAGAAGTCCCGCCACATGTTGGAGTTAGTTGTGGTAAACTGTGTCTCCCAGATCCGTGCCCACCCATCTTCTGTAATCACAATGTCCATTTCTTTTTCCCATTTCTGCTTTATGTAAATCGTTGAGTTCCCTTTGAGTTTAGTCATACATTTGTACAATTTACTTATCAAGGCTCTGTTACTCCCAGAGTCATAAGCATCAATGAAAATATTAACAATCGAGAAGTCTCCACGGACACAGCTCTTTAGTCTTTTGCCAATATAGTCACGGAGTTGCAAGTATCGGAAAAAGTCTTGTTTCTCGAGGTCGTAAGTCTTGCATAGGGTATCAAAAGCCATCATTTTAGATTTTACAATAACCGAACACCCAGCAGTGATTCCATGCCACACCCATTGTTTAAATCTACTATCGTGGGAAGCAGGTAAAAAATCAGGGTCATACGCTGGCCACCTCAGAAGTTCTATCTAGAAGCTAGAAGCTGTGTGACCAAGTCTAGACTGGATTGGCGTGTCCAAGAGAGACATCTCAATCGTCTTCCACCTCGCACAAAGAGATGGATTACACCAACACACCAAGGACCTCAGCTGAGCAGATAAGTAGTAATCCCTTAATGAAGGTAGAGCCAAGCCCCCTTTTTCTTTCGGCAACTGCAAAGTAGAGAACTTCACCCTTGGTTTCACCCAAATGAATCTTGAAATCTGTTTATTCCATTCCCTGAATTGCTTCTCTGGAATTTGAATAGGTAAAGCAAGAAAAAGATAGAGTAGTTTGGGAAGAATACTCATTTTAATTATCTGTATCCTGTTGCCAAGGTCGAGAGGGAGCAAGGCCCAAATGTTGAGATCGCTATATATTTCTCTATTAATACGACTGTAATTAATATCATACAGTTGTGTCAGATCTCTAGGCAGAAACACTCCTAAATATTTGATAGCAGTTGCCTCCCAATTAAAC
Organism: Neolamprologus brichardi; assembly: GCF_056152115.1. Lineage (NCBI taxonomy): Eukaryota > Metazoa > Chordata > Actinopteri > Cichliformes > Cichlidae > Neolamprologus > Neolamprologus brichardi. Next base: position 4,620,580 of record NC_142115.1, on the reverse strand, counting down.
TTGAATTTTGACAATAGTGTCTGGTCTGGAGAAAAAATAAATGTCAGAACTTGAGTTTTTTTGACATTAAGAACATACCCTGAATACAGGCCATATGTTTCCAACATCCCCATTAACACTGGTATACCTGAGCTGGGATCCGTGATTGTCACCAAGACATCATCTGCGTATAATGTGGCAAACTGTTTTATGTTGAAACTGAATTTGAAATCTTTCATTCACAAATGTTATCCATGTTTTACTTCACTGAAACCTATTTGGCATCAATTACTTCTTAAAGTTGCCCTGCCTAAGTCTCAACAAGCTTTTCATACCTGGATTTGGGCACTTTGTCCAACGGTTCCTGACGGAGATTCTCAAGCTCAGACAAACTGAATTTTAAACTGTTATCTTCAGGTCTCTGCACACATGTTTAAGTCTCGGCTTTAGCTGCAACCCACCAAGGATGGTCAGAAACTGTTTCTTAAGTCTAATCAGTATTGTGCCAAAAGGTGAACCATCTGGATGAAAACTGCTATAGGACGTCTAATTCAAACTAGGGTTTGAATCTAAAATGCTGCTTTTAAGAAAACATGAATGAGACATTTCATCTGCTGGTGAAGATCATGTGATCAAAAGCTCAAGACCAGCTACAAAATAGACTTTAGGCTAGGGCTGGGCGATATGAAAATTCATATCGCGATATAATTTGAAGCACGTGCGGTAATGATATATATCGCGATATATTCTTTTCTTCTGTATAACGTATTTTCCACACTATAAGGCACACTTAAAATCCTTTAATTTTATGTATGAATTCTGGTTGTGCTTACTGACCTCGAACCGATTTGGGCGTGCAGAAATCTGTTAAAAATGTTTTGATGGATTGTCAGAGCATTACGGCTGCCGTAGTGAGGAGCTTCGCGGAGTAATCTGGGTCCAAAACTCCGTCCGCTTAGCTCCCAAAGTCAAACGAATACTGAGAGTTAAAAACGGTCTAAATTCTTTAATTAAATCATCAGTGTTGCTGCTTTACCAGGTGTAACAATTAAGTTTAACATCCAGGCATCCATGAAAACAGAAGTTATTAAATTTAACGGAGTTAGAAGTTAGCTCGCTAGTTTCCACCTCTGCTACCACTTCCGACATAAATGAAGACAGAAAACTAAACAGCAGTGATGTTTGCAGGGTTACTGAATTTGGATTACCTGGTATATAATATTGTGCTACGTGATTGCTAGCGACACAGCTATGCTAGCATAACATTAGCACAGTGAAGCTGGAGGATGAACCCCAACTTTTTTTCCACTTATTAAAAGTTAACGTGAGGGATTCTGGTGGTTAGGGACAAATGCAATCGCAAAGCAGGATGCTATACACGGGGCAAACTTCAGTCAGGAGAACAACTGAGATTATTCATCCACAATACGAGGTTAGTCATTAATATACTGCAACAACATGGGAACAGAACAGCTGCGAGAGAATTCAACATTAATGAATCAATGTTACGGAAGTGGAGGAAGCGCAGTTTTTCGCTTTCCCCATATTTCAAAAGTGCTTCATCTCTTTGCTATGACTGTCGGCATAATTTGCAGATGATAATGGTTTTAGCTGCTGCAATGCTTTCGACCAAAACAGGTGCAGCTTGATGACATCATCAACATGCACTATCGCGATAGAGCGATATAGTCAAAATCTCTATCGTTGGCCAAATTTATATCGTTTCTATCGTATATCGTTTATATCACCCACCCCTACTTTAGGCTTAATCAGTTTGCATTAAAGAGATTTTTGCTTTCCAATAATGAAAATGATAATTTGGTGTAATTGCATCTGTAAGATATCAGCAAACGAAACATTCTCAAGTGATTTTCGTAAAGCTATTTCTAATGACTTACAAACTGCATCTAAACGGAACGAAGCTGCGCTCCGCATAGCTGAGGCCGATGTGAAACGATAAGGAATGATGGAAAGAAAAACAGGATTCTTACCATTCTTTCAGATTAAAAAGACAGCTGAGATCTTTGGCAAATAATAACTGTCTTAATTTTATTCAGTCCTATGTGTGAGCTCTGGCACAAACACTCTCAAATGCTGTCAGATAATCACTGAACTTGATAGCTAGACAGATCAGCTTTGTCAGTGTCCTGGATGTGTTGTACCAGGACTGTAGTTATATCACAAATCCAAAAATCCACATACTGTACCAAAAAAATACTATTACCCCGACTCTGTCAGATTATTATATCCAAAGCTTTGAAGGAGGAGGGGAGGAGGAAGAGATTAGAGTGGCTCATTTATAGCAGAGCTGTGCTTGAAAAAAGAGGAATTTTCTGTCTTGACAAGTATTGATTTGTAACCTTTCACAGGATGATAATAACCTGTGAGATGCTGTCCCTTCGGGCCTGCCGGAAAAAAGAATAGGGAGAACGCCACAGTGTGTTCCCTATTTTCACCTAGCTAGGGTGAACATTTAGGCACTTTATGAGTGTCAAGCCATTACATTTTCTCATTAAAAAGCAATAGTGTTGAGGGTGAGCGAAGATCGTTTTCCTTGCAGTTAAGTTCCTTGCGTGACACTTTTTGTTACCATAACAAAAAAGGATGACAGAGAAAGAATTCCACACTCGTGAAAAAATAAGCAGATTTCACATTAGTTAAAAACTGCAGACTTAGTGTAGGATCAAAAATGTGGGCAGGGACATAAGAAGCTTTAATCGGTGAACAATCTGAGTGGCTAACGCAGAGCAGCGTAGTACAACTCGTCCGCGTGTGGATCTAAAAAGGGTTTGGCCTGTGTTGATCTCCATGCACTCGTAGCCACAGTTAAATAGCATAGTGAGAAGTCCACTCCCACAGTGCAGCTTAACCAGTTATCCGCACTAACAGCACGCGACCTCCTGCGGGTTCCAATGAGGGACGCATAACAGAAAACTACCCCAGCAGATTGAGAGCTTTCTGTTTATGCCGGTTATGAAGTTACGTTTGTACTTGGGGGATTTAGCTGATGCCACGCACCTCACTTACCCCCCCACTTTCCTCCCCCAGCTGCTGTTTGAACCAGATTTCAACTCCACCGCAGTTCTGATATATGTCGTGCCCTAGAAACCACTGCCGAGTGGCTTAGCCTGACCTCGATAATTCTAGACAGGCCACATCAATGGCTGCTGGGCAAACAGGGGGACAGTGGTCACAGTCAGCATTGTTAAAACACTTGTCACTGGGGGCCCGAGTGAAGAAGCTGGCTCTGAGCCATGTGCAGGACGGGTGGACATAAACAGACATTTATCTCGTATTTGGAGTGATTTACAAGAGTTTCAACAGCACTTCATGATTTTATTATATGCATTCTCAATTCTTCCATAAATAGAAAAAGGTAAAAGCTATAAATCGTGCTTCAGTGTGTTTTATTGAAGCATTTGATAACTTTATATTTACCAGAGAAAACACCAGGGAGCATTTTGCAAGAGTAAAGAAGCATATGGAGAAATATGTAGTAACTATACAATTTCTTAATTACAACAAAGAGTAAAAGCTGGAGTTAACAGCAACCTAGATTCAGTTTTCTCTGCCAGGTCTGATGCTAACATCATCTCCATTAATTCTCCATCATATTTCTTATACTTCAAACAAGCCGAGAGGTCTCCTTCAGGTGCCGGGCATCACCGGTTTGGATGTGACTTGCACAGTAACAATGAGGTCAACAACGAGGCGAAACATGAGCGCAGGCTTCCAGGTCTCATGTAGTTATGTAATTTGCTGGATGTACAATGTGTGCATGCATGTGTCTGCGTGGGAGAGACAGAGAAAGACAGCAATCTGGGCACTGAGTGCAGGTCCCAGCCTGCTATAATTAGCTCTCTTTCGCTAAACCGATTAATCTCTAACGCCTGGACAGTAGTTCCCACTTACTCTCACACACTGACACATATAAACACAGACTCGTGCTGTAAGTATGCGCACAGGACATGACCTGTTGAATGGCATTTACCTCAAAGCATGTGACATACAGCTAAAAAGCTGATAAAAATAATTTGCATATGTGCTTCCTCCCACAGCCAAAAGAGCCAGCGTTAATTGCTCACTGATTGGTTTAGCAATTCTTAAAAAAATTAATAAATAAATAAGCGTGATGTGAGTTTGTCAGGGGATAAGTAACGGCAATAAAAATGCTATCAGTTTTATCAACCATTACCAAGTTTCAGGCACCAAATTCCTTATGAATCCACATTCTGCAACCAAAACAAATCAAACGAGCCAATTTAGAGATATGAACTTTTCACAACTGTGGGACTAACTAGATATGAAGTGCAGAGTATCATTTTCTAGTGTAAGTTCAGTGGACAGGTTGATACATACTTCAATAATAATTTGAAAAACAAGACACTGAGTTTAGTACAGAACTCAGAACAAACTCAAAAATAACAAACATGTTCGTGCTGCTTCACTCCTTGGACTTCTAATCAAGCCCAGATTGCACCTGTATACCTGCATTGTGAGGCAGTGGATCTAAGCACTGTAAAACTGTGCTCCTGTTCCTGCGCTGCACGAAACATCCCTCCCAGGACTGTATTTCTTTTCTGAGTCACTCAAATATAAAAGAATTGATAACAGAGCTAAATTTTGCTGCCTGCGCTTGAAGAACACCTGGATCCTGTGTAAAGTGCAGCAAATCCATGTATCTGAAATCATCATCATCACGTGCAAAAAATATTATCTGATCACGAGATTTCAAAATAGAAAGCTTGGTGATAATTGGAAACCCTTTAAGTTCTCTTATCACCAGCCAGTAAACGTAATTTGAATAATGCCTGTGTTCCCCAGATGCTTTGAGATGGCATCTGCGAGAATCCTCCCTCCCCTGTGCATCACTGTCAGTCTTCCTGCTCCATCCCATCGACCTCATGCCTTACGTTAATATTACTGAGTCCAAAAGAAGATTTTCTGTGCAGGTAAATAACGTTTGAAGCAGCTTATGCAAACTGTGGAGATATCTTTGTGTTTCTACGTATTTGAGCATGTGCAAACATTTTACGTTACTGCAAATCCACAAAAGCTGCCAAAAAAAATTTCATGCACAAGTCACTTTTCACCTGAACCATTTAATCCCACCAGCAACAACTGTTGCTGTTTTACCCCCTATTACATTAATTAAGAAATAAACATACTGTGTGTAGGGGAAGTCTAAGAAGTAAAATGCCGCACTTATTTTGCAGGGAAAATTTGGGGATTAAATAGGTTAACTTAGAACCTTTAATTCAAACTAAAAATCAGTCCTAGCAATCATTTTCATATTATATTTATATGCATGATATATAATAAGGCTATAAAATTCAATAGGGAACTCATAGATCTCTGAAAGAAATATTTCTCCTTTCTAAAATTAAAAGCAAAAACATTTACACTCATAGCATCCACTAAACTAGCTAGCTACCAGAGGTGGTAAAAGTACAGTAAAAGCACTGAATCAACTTCTTTACTAAGTGACAGTGAAAAAGTGCACACTTTGAAATGTACTCAAAATAAGAAAGTCAAAAGTAGCTCCTTAAGTAGCATTAAAAAGTAGCATTTCTATCATCTATTTGTATGCAAATCTATCTAAACGTTGTGCTATATTACTACATATATTTGCCATCACACCTAAACAGGAAAATGAGCACAGTCAGTGGTTAAACTGGGATTCGGAACGTCGGGGAACCCTAAGGTTGGTTGTATTGACTCAGCATGAGGAAAAGAATTACAATCACAATCATTTCTACTTGCTGCTCTTTGTGAATGCACACAGTTGAATTCAGCAAGATCTAAGCTGAGCTACCTTAGCTAATTTCCATTTCCTACACCAACAATATTCTGTATATTATCTCTATATTAGATTGTATACGGTTGGTATAAAGTTGGTACAAAGGTGGGATTCAGTGATTTAATCTAAGGATCATCTTCTTAAATGGAAATTAGTCAACCACGCTTGATGTAACCCAACACTGACTAGTCCAACACACTGTTTTACTATAACTTCAACACAGTATAGCAAGCTCTTTATCCCATATGAACTACTAACTAAGTATTTTCATGCAACATTTGAATAACACAAAGTTAGTATAGCTGGTTTGTTTTGCAGGTCATTTCACAAAATAAAAAGGCATAATGTATCAAAACATTACTTTACATGCAATCTTTAAATTTGCAGTTTATCGAGTGTCACTGAGCAGCCCTCACCTTTAAATCTAACCTTACTTCTTCCTCCCCTCTCTTGTCTTTCTTATATCTTCTTCCATCTTTGAGTGAACTTCTCTCACTTTCTCTCACTGGAAATCCAGCAGCTGGATCTTTAGCTAGGAGCACACTGTGCGACAAACTGCACACAAACCGGCTGTGTGTTTGCTAAGGTTTGTTGATCTAATAAAAATGTTGTAAAAATGTTGTCTTTGAAATTTAAAAAAAACAAACAAACAAAAAAACTAGCTTTATGCCAGCTCCTCTTCTACAGCGCTAGCCAAATGCTAAAGTACCAAGGCCTGCAGTGTTCTGCACCACTATAGATGCTATATGTGATACTTTTCTTGTAGCATGTAAACCATAGGCTGTAAAAACAAGAATCATAAAGTGACCAAAGGAAACAAATTCATCCAACATAAAGTTTTAAATCCTAAAGCAATTTTCTTAAAGCAGAACTCGACTTAAATTTGCTAAATAACATCTATCGAGTTGTAAACATGCACCAGTGAGATAATGTAATCTTACAGTGAGTCTTGGCAGAACATGGCTGCTGCCATAATGATGACTGATTATACTGTAGTACTCAGAGTCTGTTAGAAGAGAGCAGAGCATGCAGAGAGCATGCAATACAGCCAAATATGAAAACGGCTGTTACTTCTATAAGGTCTCTGTCATAATGGAAAATTATTATAAATGGCTGCCTATTATGACTTGTGCTCCAGATCCAGTGGTAATGGTTACTTATGCACCCTGTACTCTTATGCCTAGTCAAGCCCAAGTTAAATGAGTTTTCAACTGAATGCAACGTGTAGCATCATTGTGATTCACAGAAAAATATCCTTGCCAAATAGATCACAAAAAGGTTTAACAAGGTAATAGGCCAGGCAGCATCATTTAATTAATCCCTTCTAGCAGCAGATGGCCATCGGCTTAGTGGCTCCTAGGAAAAGCTAATGCATTTTTGCACTCACTGTAATAATGGTCGTGATTGCTCAGGAGAATGGGGCTCTGAGGACTGATGTAGACAGACCATGCAGAAAATCAAAAGTGCCTCCAGGTCGAGGGTTTGTGTAACTTTGAGGATATAATGTCAAGAGTGCACACAGATGAATGCAGCCTCACCTCGTAATTGTCTAGACAAAGAAAATCCCCATGGCTACAAGGCAAAATGTTGTGGAATACTCTAAAACTTTACACTTTGTTGAAAGATCGCTACTTTTATGAAAGAAATTATTTTACAAAGTTCAGTCATATATTAATTGAGCAGGCCTGTGTACATAGGTTCTCGCCAGGTACTCCAGCTCCCTCTCACAGTCCAGACCTGCAGTTAGTGGGGTTAGGTTAATTGGTAACTCGAAATTGCCCATAGGTGTGAATGTGAGTGTGAATAGTTGTCTGTCTCTATGTGTTAGCCCTGCGACAGACTGGCGACCTGTCCAGGGTGTACTCTGCCTCTAGCCCTAAGACAGCTGGGATAGGCTCCAGCCCCCCGCGACCGTTAAAAGGATAAGCGGAAGAGAATGGATGGATGGAGGAACTCAACTAGTAATACCCTGTTTCAGAGTGATACTAAACAACTAGTATGAAGGTACTCTATCTATCCATCCATCCATCTATCAGTTTCTTTTCTCATACAAAATTTAACCCTATACTGTGAATATCTTCAAGTTAAATGCCCCCGAATTACACAGTGGTACGTCAATATATTCCACTTTCAAATCAGCTTTTGTTTTTTGAGGGGAATTGTTGAGCTCACATAACTTCTTCTATACAGTTAACCAAATGACATTTTTCAGTGCAGAAAAACAGTTAAGCTCTGTGAAAAAAACAACTGTGCTACAAGTTTACACTGGTCAGTTATGGCTGCCACTAAAACTAGCACCATCTAAAACAGCACATTCCTTTGTATACAGGTACAATTTTGACTGGCTTCATTAAATAGTATAAAGTTAAACATACAAAAACAAATTCAGCTGATTCTGAGGAGTCAGGCGGTACTCAGGCTGAACTATTGTAATCCCTTATTATTAACAGTTGTAAGAGTTGAGGCCCCTCTCCTATGGAATCAGCTCCCATTTTTTGGATTTGGAAGACAGCCGCTCCACTTTTAAGATAAGGGCTAACATTTTTATAAAGCTTAGTTAGAGCTTGATCAGGTGACCCTGAATCCTCCCTTAGCTATGTTGCTTTTGGCTCAGGCTGCTGGGCACTGCTGGTTTTGACTGATTTCTACCTGCCCACTTTCACCAAGTGCTTGCTCAGAGAGAATCATCAGATTATAGGGTATCTCTGCTAACCTTACACCTTAAAGTGCTTTGAAACAACTCTATATAAATTCTATAGCATATATAGCAAATAGCAGTGCCGATATTCATGTGCTTAAACAGAAGTCTGTGCATTTTTTCCAGTGTTTTAGTGAGGAGGCTTGTTCAGAGACCAAATGTGAAAATTACACACACTTGAGAGACACACTGTATTAGCGTAGTGGATGCTCACTGAGAATAATCTGCCTCCCTTCCTCCGAATTTCCTCTGAACGTTACCAGGGTTACGGCAGTCCCGAGATTTCACACGCACTGCTTCAGCTTCCATCGTGTGCCAGTGAGGCTTTGCTCTGCACAAGAACCGAGCACAGTGTTGCATATGAATTGTTAGTTAAAGTAAATCACTTGTAGCCAAGACGTGTCCCAAATGGATCACACAGTGGAATCGAGCAGTAGCGTATTTTGACTCCTGAGGAGAGCTAGGTTTCAAGCGTAGATGCATTTATGTACAGAGAAGCATCAGGACTGGTTTTTAACAAAGTGCCGAGATAAAAGGCAGTGAAAAAAGAGAAAAGAGAGTGTGACTTTGTCTCTTCCCTTAACAGCTCTGTGGGGTTCGCCTATATTGCAAGGTGAAGCACAGGGCATCCATGCTCATTTATTTGGCTGTGCATCATCCACAACCATTCCAGGCTATTAATTATAGATAATATAAGGTGGCAGGAATTCCTCAGAGGTTTGTCATCATATCCGATCCTCCTTACAACCAGAGCAGCTTTGACTGAGTCCATGTATTGCACTTTATATTCAGTGTTTATAAGAAAGTAAATGCAAGCACCAATGGCACTACAACTGTGAGAGATTGGTGGTTCATAACCACTAGAATATGTAGTGAAAAAGAGTGACTGAACCCTACTTATCTGGAGCACATGCAAGAACCTCTCGATTCACTGGTTTCCTCCAGTATTATGAAAGCAGCTGAGCCTTTTTCAGCTTCCTAAACAACATTTTTAAGCTCAACAGCCATCGTGGAGACTAAAGAGGTCTGTATATAGGTTGGCATGTGTAGGAGCCCCTTACACCCAGTGGGCCTTGACTGGGTTGCAAAACACAGCAAATCAAAGACACTAGCAGGGGCTAGAGGCACAGAGGCGTGTGGGATTCCTTCTGGGGGCTGCAAAGACTCATTTAATCTCTCCATACCTCCCTGTCCTCAACAGCTGTTGGGAGATGGAGGGGTTTAAGACGCCACAGGCTGAGGCCCATAAGAGCAGATTAGGATGGAACAAGAAGGAGGAGGAGATGAGGGGGAGGATGACGGGGGTGATTTTTCATCACAAGTTGCAATGTTGAAGCCCTGTCAATCATTCGGGCAGAGAAATGGGTGCTTAGATGGAGGTGAAACATGGGCGTGCAATACTGTACCGTCTATGTGGGTCAACTCAATATGCGTTGAGCTCTGACAACTGGCTGCCTCTTGGCATCTTTTAACAAATGTCACGATTAAGGGGAATGTTTTCGCGGGGTTTGTTGTGCTTTGCTCTGTATGCAAAAGAGCTGCTCAGAATATTCATACGCTGTCCCGAGCAGCTGAACACAGACTGCAGACCCAGCGGGAGCAGTTACAAAAAAGGGGGAGAGACATGCAAGAAGATGGCATGGCATTTGGAATTGGTGTCAAGCTGAACTCAGATATATCTTGCCTGCGGCCATCCAGTTGAATCTGCAGCTCTGTAGTATACATCCTATGTACTTTTAAACAAGCTGGTTTAGCTGGTGCAGTTAAAAAAAAAAAAAAAAGGAAATCACACATTAACATTACAGCATTGTGTTGCAAGAGGAGATTATCTGAGGGCATTTTGAGCTGTGACCGTTATTGCCTGAAACGCTTCACAGTCTAAAGGATTAGAAACTTGTTTAGCCAGTTGACTTCACTGTATTAACCTAATCTGCACCATCTTCCTATAATCTCAGCAGGACAATACAAGGCAAACAAACCAAAATGACAAAGCACACCAGCGCAGAAGCAAATTTAAGGGGGGTGGGGGTAATGTACTGCTTTTCACCTTGTGTGCCCCAGTGCATAATCCTGATCAGGGAAAACATGCTGTGATTCTGCACAGATCCTGACATTTGCAGTGCCCAAAGCTTACAGCGAATTGCAGCCCTCTTGTCTGCCCTGCTACCAGAGCTCCAGTGAGGTAATTGGGGTTATATCACTTGTCACAGAGTTTAATTATTTTCTGATTCTTTCTGCATATTAAACCGGACTGGCAAAGGAACATCTGGGGGTTTAATAGTAATGGGGTGAAGTGTATGTTTGCGGTAGAAGTGAATATGGTCCTAACATATGGGCTGGGATTATTACACTTGGGCTGTGGAGCTTAAATTAATGCAGTCAGCAAGGTCAAACAGGGTTGCTGGTGCAGTCACATGAAAATTATAAGTCTCCTCGTTTTTTGTTATAAAGGCAAAGATTTGAAGGTCGGGAATGAAGATCTAGGTTGAGATAGCTCTTCTTCGAGAAGAAAAATGAAAAGCACTCTTTTTATTTCAGAAAAACATCATAATTCACTCTTGAGCCAGATTGGATTTTTTGGAATTATTTAAAAAGAGCTTTGACTTTAAAGAGTTATACACATCTAAAATGTCATGAAAACATTGGTTATTACTGTTTAAAAAAAAAAGAAGACTACTTGGGACAAATAGTATTTGAAAAGACTGAAAGACTGTGCAAGTAGTTTCTCTCACACCGAAGAAATAACATTTCTTCTGATGTCATTCAACTCTCACTGACGTCCCAAAGAGTAGTAATTAATTCTACAGCAGCTAATTTAAAAAATACAACTCAAACTGTTCATGAAAGAAAATGATTTTTATGAAGATGATGACAACTGATGTATGATTTTTTTCACTGGTGTAACTGAAAAGCTTCAATGCTTCCACTCAAATCCCCATCCATTATCACAATCAACCGTCTCAGAACTGAAATCCACTTGCTACATAGTGTGCTGCCTGTCTGTAAACATATCATATCTATTTACAAAAAAATGTTCATGCTTTTTTAATTTGTCATTTATTAAAATTATAAATATATATTTTAACTCAAAAGTACAGTTTTTAATTTTAACGTTGCTGAAACAACAAAGTAATAAAAAAAAATCTATCTGATGGAGAAATCACTCATCTTTGGAAAAGAGAGTTTATTACAGAGAAATGTCTCTTTCCAAAATAAAAGCTATACTATACGCTTCTTCTGGGCTATATTCTCAGCAGCATATTAAACATATCAGGTCCCCATAAGGAGAATCATGTGCTAACGGCTGTCTAAATGACTCCGGTAAAGTTTGTAGCATGCGTGCTTGTTGTTTTTGTCTGCTTCCACTTGTCTTTGCACTAGGATGATGTCAGAGTAAATGTGCAGTCATATTCGTTGTGTTCCCACTAGTGCTGTCAGCGTTAATCTGAAATGACGTTAACGCCACAACACGGCAAATCTCCGTTAACGAGCTACCGCGGATCGCCCCGTGCGTGGGGCTGGACAACGTCAACACGTTAACGAGCTAACTGCGCTAACGCAGTAGTTCCCACCCATGTAATTGAGCATTGCTGGCACATCCAACATACTGTTTTACTTTTGTCCATGACACGCTTACCTTCAGGGTCATGCTTCACATGAAGACCAAAATAGTTCCAAAGGCCAGATCTGAATGAGGGTGGGGGAGGTTCAATTTGCCATGTTGCAACGAGCTTAGCTTCTGTCTTGCTAGCTTGCGCTGCGCTCTGTGGATCTGCGCTCGACAGTGCAGCCTAGGCGGAGTAGTCGAACGCAGATCCACTGAGCGCTCAACACAGACAGCATCGTCAGAAGAAAAGTTGATAAAATAAATTAAAAATTTTGTATTGTTCATACATTTGCATACGAACCGAAAGCACTGTATCGAACGGTTCAATATCGACGAGTATCGTTGCACCCCTACTATTTATCTACCTGGTGAATGTGAACAAATGCACTGATGCTGATTTCCTTTAACAGACTGACAGGCTGCTTGATGTGCATTAAACAATGTTAACTGAGGAAAGCAGATCATGTTGGAATCGGAGCATTAACAAAAAAATAAAAAACAAAGAAAAGAGAGACGATTTTGTGGACGACTGGCTTCATACATAAATTGCTAAAGCTACTATGAAAATCAGAAAACAGCAGAGGGCTACACTGGCACATTGTTCACTGTTATGTTAGAGTTATGAAGAAGCCATTTACATATTACATTTTGTTTCATGGAGGCATTATGCATATGCAAATAAATAACTAATCACAGCTGCTGCGTTAGTCTTTACCTAATTTGACTGCACAAAAATCTGATTTATGAATGTGAGGCTGACTAGCCAATCACCAGTCATGACTAATCAGCTGAAATCCAATCTCAGTCAGCTGAGGCTGGTTCTCCTTGAACAAAAAATGAGTTAAAAGACTAGAACTGATAGAAATGAGGGAACTACGGAGGTGAGTGGCAATATGTGCGAGTAACAGCTTAACAACATTAAATGCTATTGTTTTCTCTACTTGATCTACTCCAGTAATACTAAAAACAATCTTTCAACTACTAATTTGTTTTCTGTGTATCTTTTTTTATCTTTAGTTTCAGATGCCTGTCATCACACCACCGATCATCGAGAAAGGGAGTTCTGTAATGTAATCTGTGCAGGTTATAAAGCCTAATTTCACGCACATGTCTCACGATCCAATCTATGGTCGCCTGTATTAAGTGACAGGTTTAAACAAATCTCGCTTGCTTCTCATAGTGTGTAAAACTAGATATGGAGATAAAATACCATGCACGCTCATAATATGATAAGCACTGAGACGGAGACGAGGAGAAGGAATGCTGCTACAAATGTAAATTAATTCATGCCGAGCCTGCACATAGTGATCTCCTAGTCTAAGAAGGAGAGCTCAGGCATATGTCATACAGTGTGTCGGTGCACATTCACAGATAAATTAACACACACAATCCTGTGACAACGCCCGTTACATCACTCGCTGTAACAAATTCTTTGGGCTAAATGGGTCCCAGTGGGAAATGACTTCGTCCTCTACCGTGCCATGCAGGCAACACCGAGGGATCAGTTACCATTCAATCCCATCATCCACTGCATCCATCCCCACCCCACATCACTCCCTCTCATTCCCTCTTCTGCTCTTTCCTTTACTCGTTGTCATTCATGGCTCTGGCATCTGTGTGAAGTGAAGGGGGTGGGGGGTTGTTTATGACAGGGTGACATAGTGTTTTGATATCAGTGTATGAAGGATGAGTCATTTAGCGATACTGAATGAATCTTATATTCCAGTGTTTGTTGAAATACAGCCTAAAAAACATTTAGTGTGGTATTCTTAACAAAATACCATTTTAGTGCCTCAAATTAATATTTTTGTATGGATAAAAAGTGACTATAGCTAGAGAAAAAAAATCCAAAATAATATTATTGTAATGGATATGATCTGAATGGATCAAGAGTTTAACAGTATTCCAACTTGTTTTGATTTTATAGCCAGCAGGCTGCTTCTGTGATCTGATTATATTCCACAGAAGTATATATCATATATACCTCGTGCTGCATATGAAAAACACTAACATGTAGGTCAGGGCTCTGATCCTTAAATGTGGTCATAGACTAACATGCTGTTACCAGGTCTGCTTCTTTTTAAAGCAGTTTGAGAATGCTGGAGGACGTTATCGCCAATAAGAGTGCACCCTTATGGTAAAATAAATGGAAAAACAATGACAAAACAATGATCAACCCTCCAAGCACGCACTGCGATATTAGCTTGATTTCACATAAGTTTCTTCTACATGTCTGTTTATGCATTGTTGAGCTCATATTACTGCTAATTAGATATTATCAGTGATGCCATTACTAATGCTGGATTTGCTCTTGATGGTATTTTCGCTGATGGATGCTAAAGACTCTTTGGAATGCTTTTCAATTATGTCTTTTTAAAAAAGTAGCTTTATTGCATCAGCACTTTTCAGAAAAATTACATTTTGTTTAACACGGCAATTTTCACTTCAGTGTCAATGAAATATTCTGGCTCCTGTGCTCTTCCAGCAGTCAGTTAGTTTTAGTAAAGTCACAACATCTTTGACTAAATATTTGTTTTCTATACAAAATTTTTACTTTGTAACTGACAGATTTTTCCTATAAATTAGTGTCTGTTAAGATGATGTGATGGTGGTGGACAGTGTTGGTCAAGTTACTGGAAAAAAGTAATCAGTAACTAATTACTGATTACTTCCCCCCAAAAGTAATCCCGTTACTTTACTTATTACTTATTTTCAAAAGTAATTAGTTACTTAGTTACTTTTTAAAAACACAATTTACAACCTGAATAGGTGATAAAGTGATAGATCTTTCAGCCCAATTCTACTTTTTCTACATAATCCATCATACAAAATGTAATCAAATGGAAAAGTCTCTTTTTAAAACTTGTTTTATTAGTTTTAATCTTTTAACTTTATGCATCAAGCAAAAATTTAATTATATGCAACATTCTCTGACTGGAAGAAATTTGTTTAATATTTAAACCTATTTTCTGCACATTCCAGCACATAAAATATATTTTTTTGTGTGTTTACACTCAGTCTTTCAAATAGATGCAAGTAAAACACAGCAGAAAATAAATAACATCAAAGACTAGCGGTCCTGTTGCTCTATTTTCACCTGTAAAGCAGGAGTGAGGTAGGCGGAGGTTTACCCTGGTGCAGGTGTGCCGCAGCGGTCAGTTGAAGAATCCGCGAGTTTCTCTGTGAATTTCCCATTACGTCATAGCGCACTCGGTGCTTGCTCGGAAGTTTAGGGGTTTTTTCACTGTAAAAAGAAGTTTTCTTCCCACACACAACGGACACTAATGTTTTTGTCACTTTTTATGGAATCAAACTCAAAGTAAGGTCAGTACTTCCACGCTTTAAACGCTGCACGCTCATACTCTCTCTGCACTCATATATGATCCATTGTTGATCTGCACACAGCTGTTGTCACGAACGTCGCACTCGCTTACGTCACTGTCATGAGACATTCTCGCAAAAAATCACGGTTTTAGTAACGCAGCGTTCCTACGGGAAAGTAACGGTAATCTAATTACCGTTTTTGCAATAGTAATCCATTACTTTACTCGTTACTTGAAAAAAGTAATCGGATTACAGTAACGCGTTACAAGTATCGCGTTATTGCCCATCTCTGGTGGTGGATAAACCACTTTTGGCTATTTAACGCAGACACTTTACACTCACTCAAAGCAAGTTATCTCACAAGGGTGTTATGGTTACTGCGTGCCAAAGTGGTCAAAAGAAATTCGTTTATGGTATTTCTTTCTTACAGAAATAACTTTATATTCTGTTTATATTCTATTTCAAGGTTTTTGGTAATCATCTAAGATTATAAGCAACTAGGTAACTGCAACAAGTCAACATTTCTGTCCACAGACTTCATCTAAAACAGTCATGGTGTGACTGAAGTGCAAACTTTAAGCTTTAATTTAACAGGTTTTACAGAAGTATTTCACGAACTGTGTAGAAATTAATGCCGTTCTATATACACTGTCCCATTTATAGAGGCAAGTATGAGTTTTGTTTTCAGTGCTTGGATCGAATGTTTTTGTGGTTAGTGACTTACTGAAGTCTAGAATCCATGGACATCAGGAAATGCTGGTGCTTCCCTTGTGTCTGACGCTTTCCCAGGGCTTTAGGTGTCTATGCATTCAGTTTTGTCTTCACTAATGAAAACACATGGTCTGCTGAATTGAGATCAGATGACTGACCTGGTCATTGAAGAAAATCCAGCCTCTGCCTTGAGAAACTCTTGAGTTGCTCTGTACACTTCAGAATTTATCCTGCTACTTCTTTCAGCAGTCACATCATCAATAAACATTAGTGGCCCAGTTCCAGTGACAGCCAAACATCATCATGCTATAACCATGTCTGACAGATGATTTGGCTTTGGATCACGAACTGTTTCTCTCCTACACCATACTTTTATCTTCCAATCATTCTAGTACAAGTTGAGTTTAGTTTCACTTCTACAAAGATGTTTTTTCATCCAGAAATGAGCAGTTTCTTTTAGATGTTTTCTGACAAGGTCTATTATGGACATCCAGTTCTTAACTATAAAGACACATCTCCTGGATGCACTGGTACGCATCTTCAGTGATGTATCCTGGGGTCATCAGATGTTTTGGGTCTCACAACATCATACACCCTCGCCCAGGCGACCCAGCCGGGGGTGATCAGGCCCCGACTTGCGTACCAGTAGCTACCCACGGATCAGCCCTCTTGATCCACAGCCACCTTGTGGCTTTCTCTGCCGCTTCACTCACAGCCTGGATGGCCCTCTTCTTGGCTGCCCCAGCCACGCCCAGCCGGCCTAGGACTTTGCAGAGTGATCGTCCTGCAAACCCCCTACAACCCACTTCTATGGGCTCATAGAAGGTCTTCCAGCCCCTTCCCCTGTACTCCTGCACTAGTTCCTGGTACTTTCCTCGTTTCCTTTCATTGGCCTCCTCAATCCGCTCTTCCCAGGGCACTGTGAGTTCCATGATCAGCTGTTTTGAGGCCTCAGAAATAATTATCATGTCTGGCCGGAGTGATGTTTTTGCAATGTTCTGAGGGAACTTTAGTTGTTTACCCAGGTCAGCCTGTAGCTGCCAATCAGAGGCTGTGTTGAGGAGGCCAGTTGTCAAATGTGGGCGCACCTGGGGTCTCTGTATTTCCACTCATGAAGGTGTCTTTTGATTGTAGACTGATTATACAATATGATATGGCTACCTTCTCTAGAGTAGGGTGTTGTTGTGAAGCTGTCTTTCTTAGTCATGTTGAGGTATTAATTTATCATCTTAAATGTTTATATGCTGATTACATTGCTTTATATAAGAAAGGTCTAACTCTGTGCCAAAAAGTGCAGACAGGAAACCGAATGCTTTTGCAGCTAGAATCATCCAGGTCAGTTGTCTTCTGTGGTCTTTCAGGCCTTTCAGTGTTGTTGAGCTAGCCAGTGCATTCTGTCTTTTTTAAAAATGTTCCCCATTATTGATTTGGTCACTCCTAAAGTTTCTGATGGGTTTATTTTGGACTATCAGCCTATTGATGACTTTCTTCACTTGCATCAATAGCTCTTTTCTGCTTCATATTGAGAGTTCCATTGAAAACCTAACATTGCAAATTGGAGTCAGCTCCAGACATTGTATCTACTTATTTTGTCATGGAATAACAAGGGCCACAAAACTTCCTGTCAGTCAATTGTCCAATTAAATTCTGAACCTCTGAAAATGGGGGATTGTGTATAAAACAGGGTGCAATTCCCAGAAGGTGCAATACTTTAGTTAAGCCTCTTGAATCAAAGCTCAAGCACATATTTAATTGACACACATCAACAGTCACAGCAGTGGTTAACAGAGGAAAAAAATGTAAAGAAATAACATTTTCTAAAAGTTATGGTCCTAACTCTATAATGGATTTTTCTTAATATGTTTCAATAACAAATTACTGACTGAAGGTCATAGAATATAACACTGCTGGCCAGGATTATATGTGCAATGTGTGCTTTAAGCTTCTGTTCTTTTAGCTGAGTGGACCTGAATAATTAATGACAGGCAAGGCTAATAAAATGCATTTCTTGCTTAGATTTAGTTAAAACAACATAGAAGTGCTGACTGTATGCTGGATTTCATTCATGGTTAAGGTTTATAGGTACTGTACTGAATTGGGGGAGGGAGATTATGGTGCTAAATCTGCCAAGGTAAGACGTTCAATTACCATGAAGTCTGAGCCTGCTTACTGCCTCTCTCATCATTATTAGTGAACCATTTTTCCTCCCCAAACACTAGCTTTACTCTTTCTATAACCCTTAACTTGCACACACATGCTACACTACCCCCAGCAAATATTATGAATAATTAAATCAGTCCAAGCTCTAGTGATGCCAGTTGTCTCTTTCCCTCTATTTCTGCTCCCCCATCTTCCCTTCACTTGCTTCTTCCCTATAGACCTCCTCCAGCCTAGGCTTAATGCCAGGTCTGTGCAGCTAGGCTGGAGCTGCAGAGTGAACACCCATCAAACCATCACCCTACCAAAAGCAGCAACCCACAGGCCTGCAGCATTATCAAAGGAGAAATGAAATGGGAGAAGAGGATGTCTGCAGGAACAGCTCTTTCGCTGTGGCTCAGATTTCCACACAGGCATGAAGAAGAGGCAACTCGGCTCGCCCGGATCGATCTGCAGCATTTCATACTATGTCTGTGCCTGCAGGCTTCCATGACTCTCTATAGCGGGGCTGCCAGAATGACTTCAGTGGGCTTGCCTTAAAGAGTAAAGGTAACACTTAGACACAAACAGAAAACAGCAGGAGCTCGGACAGGGCCTGTGCGAGTTGTAGATTTGCGGGGGGGGGGGGGGGGCTCTAACAGGATAAGAGGATTACTGTTCCTCTCACATATGATGAAGAAAAGTTTGAGCAGACACCATGGCAACAACAAAAGACATTTCAAGTTATTCTACGCACTTGTCAAAGTAGGACACAAAAACGCTTAGGCAAGCCTTTTCTGTTTGAGAATCACCAGCCGCTGAATTTAGGCTCATTATGTGAATTCTAGTGCTGACTGAGCTTGATCTGTCCTATAGTCTCGTATGATTTGTTGGCTTGGCGGGATTATTTTACTTTGTGTGTGATTGTGTGTCGAGCATGTATATTACTGCAGTACATCTGTTTCCATGGCTGAAAGAGCACTCATAGCCACTGCAGCACTGCCCTCTATGCTGCAAAGCTCTGCAGCAGCCAGAATTGATTTCATCACAACCACAACATTGGGTGACACACAGACCCTCATTTGCAATGCTCCTCCAAGGTACACAGAGCTCCACATCTGAGACATCTACATTTCAAATAGAGGGAGGGATAGGAAGAGGCAAAATATGCTTTATTAATGAGCCAGCACCCAAAAAGTACTTCAGATAGGTCCCAATTAAGCTGTCACAAACTCAGAACAAGTCTCTTCCAATCACCAAAATGGCTTATCATGGGATGGTACGCTCTTACTTTCCATGCTCCAGTCATTTCTCCCCTAGTCCTAGAAGAATATTCCAATGTAGGAGGCAGGAAAGACAGCTTGCATCCACCATCACTCAGTCCCAGCTGGGCAAAGCTCCTGGCTTTCACAGTCCACAGAAGACCGCTGCAGCGTGAGCCCTGCACATCAAAAACCCTCCCACACATAAAGCCTGGCATTGATGAATACGCTGGCATCTCCTGCACCACATTCATGTTCTGACAGTGTCCCTTTATATTTGCTGCCAGCTCTTAAGTAGGAGAGAAAAACATTTTCCTGTCTTTATTTGACAGCCTCTTCATGAGGCCATCTCACATGACCCCTGCATAAATTTGCTGTCACGTTGCTCCTTGGCCACAGTAACAAGCGTGAAAATGGACACAAAGAAAATGAACTTTTGTATTCTTCTTCCACATATTACTCAGTCCTTTAATAGTATAAAGGAAAGGGTAGGGCTGAAACTTTTATTTAAAATGTCAAGGCCAATTGTACAAACTAATGTAAAATCCCACTCACAGTATGTTATTATATGTAGTTTGGCTTTGTCCTTCACCCTGCGTGGTTTTCTGCCACTTAAAAGGCGTATATAATATATCTGATTTCACATGTCTGAGCTAATATCTTTCATTTTAATAATGACACTACTTCTAAGATTGACATACAGGAATAGCATGATTGCTGCAGATTAATTGGCTGCACATCATGATGCAAATCTCTTGTTTCATCAAGTTCTAAGGATGGATTGAGATTTGGTGACTCTGGAGACCGTTTGAGTAGAATGAACTCCTTGTCATGTTCAAGAAACCAGCTTAAGATGATCGGAACTTTGTGACATGGAGCATTATCCTTGTGGAAGCAGCCATGAGAAGATGGAAACATTGTAGTCATAAAGGGACCAGGGTCAGCAATAGGGCTGCCACAAACGATTATTTTGATAGTCGACTAGTCACCGATTATTTTTGCGATTAGTCGACTAATCAGATCATCATCCATTGGATGTAAAACGTGCAATTTATTGCACCAGCAGCGTCTGCTCTTATATAACTATCATTAGCTTACAGCTTTAAGTGTTTAAGGTATGTGCTAACTAAAAATAAAGACAAGATGATAGTTTATTAAATTTTAATGAAATTTGCAGATTGTTTCGGTGAAGTTTAATAAACTCCTTGCTATCTAAAATATAACAGGACACCGGAGTATATTCTCCAGCATCTCACACTTCTGATAATCAGCTGTCTGCTTGACGTTTATTCAGCTGTGTAAAAACTGTAACTTTAATCTCAGCCAAACCGATTTACTCAGGAACAAATAAAATACTAAAAAAAAGCCAAACAATAACATTTTTAAGTTATCTAAGTCACTTATATATCATGTTTAACTTGAGTAGCGAAAGACGGTGGTGGGTTTGAAAACATTTGCCGGGAGTCCGGTGTTCTCACGGCTCTAGTGATCCTTGCCCCCGGCTAGCTATTGAGCTAGTGGGTAACAGACGTCTCCGAAAACGTCGGAGCGCTTTTGAAAATATGTGGTGTCTTGATAAACTGAGCAGATATTTAAAGTTTACACAGCTACATTCTCACCGGAAAATATGTTAAATGTTTATTTTGTGACCCAGAAAGAATAATAAAAGTAATATTAAAACTAACTAGCTGCCGCCATTGTTGGAAACTGAGCTGGGCTGCGCTATGAATTCTGGGACACAGCTTCTTCTTCTTCTTCGGGGTTTAACGGCAGCTGGCATCCTTGTACATGCAGTGCTGCCATCTTCTGTTTCAGTCCGTTATTACACTCTTAAATCCTACTACTTATTCCTGCATCTTTTGGGATCTTACAAAGCTTCAAACGACACGTCGACTATTAAATCAGTCGTCGACTATCAAATAGTCGACGTAATCGTGACTAGTCGACTAATCGTGGCAGCCCTAGTCAGCAACATCACGCAGACAGGCTGTGGCATTTCTATGATGCTCACTTAGTCCTAGGAGGGCCAAATTTTGCCAACAAAATATTCCCCCACACTCTTACACCACCAGCCCCACAACCACTACCCCGAACCTTTGAAACAAGACAAGATGGATCCATGCTTTCATGTTGTTCACACCAAATTCTAATATTACAGCACATATCGAGACTCATCAGATCAGGCAACATTTTTCCAATTTTCTATTGTACAAATTTGACGAGCCCTTTTGAATTGTAGCCCCAGTTTCCTGATTTTCCTGACAGGAGTGGTACCCGGTGTAACTTTTTGATTCAAAGATACTGTTCTGCATACTGTTGCTTTCCCCTCAGCTCAAAGTAGGA
This sequence comes from Neolamprologus brichardi, assembly GCF_056152115.1. Lineage (NCBI taxonomy): Eukaryota > Metazoa > Chordata > Actinopteri > Cichliformes > Cichlidae > Neolamprologus > Neolamprologus brichardi. Next base: position 4,598,720 of record NC_142115.1, on the reverse strand, counting down.
TGGACATTACCCTGACCTGTGACATCGCCCAGAGAACTTCTGCTGGATATTTTCTCTTTTTCAGGTCAGTCTCTGTAAACCCTGAAGACGGCACATGGAAAAATCCCACCGGACCACCAGTTTCTGAAATACTCAGAACCTCCAACAACCAAGTCACATTCAAAGTCACATAAATCACCTTTCTTCCACATTCTGTTGCTCAGTTAAAATTTCATCTAGATCAGCGGTCCCCAACCTTTTGTGCGCCACGGACCGGTTTGTGCCCAACAATATTTTCACGGACCGACCTTTAAGGTGTCGCGGATAAATACAACAACAAAAAAAGAAGATTTATTCATAACACACATGAAAAGACCCAGGAAAACCGAGTTAACGAAAAAAAAACAATAACAAAATAACGCTAAAAACCGATAAAAACCCTGAAAACTATACATTTCACACCTGAGCCTCAACTCTCGCGGCCCGGTACCAAACGACTCACGGACCGGTACCGGTCCGAGGCCCGGGGGTTGGGGACCGCTGATCTAGACCATGACTATGTACCTAAAAGCACTGCATGTATATCTAAAGGTTAAGGATCAAAGACTTTTCCCAAGCAAACTGACAAACTCATATTGCAGAAAGTCATTGTTCCAGGCCAAGAAATTATCAATTTTTACAAAACTGATGCAACATTGTAATTTGTGAGACTTGGATGTAAAGATAGCTAGCTGCTAAGCTAAGCTAAAAGAATGATCCATTTAACTGTTGTCTTTGTAGCTCTTAGAAAATACAGAATTATTAAACTATTACAATCCTCTGTAAGGTTGATTTCATTACTTCATTTAGCTGTAATTGCTTCTGTTATTTGTGCTGTGATTTTTTTTTGTTAAAAATTGATTAACGTATTCTACCTTACCTTCCAAGGCTCAATTACACATCCTGTGAATGCTCAGGAAAATTAAATAGTTTAGCTCAGCACAGCAGGAGAGCAAATATCAATGGAGTCTGAGAAAAAAACCCTGATGTATCTAATACTCTAATGAGGCTCTTACATAAAAGCATGCATTTATTCCCATAAAGATGTTCTGGCTCTAATCTAAAACTGCTCCTGGCTTTTTTTGTGTTTCCTTTCAAGTCCAGTTCCTCAAAGTTGGGAAAACTTCAATTTTTCATCTAAATACAGTGAAGCTACCAATTATGGCAAATAGTGTCTGACATTTTACTTACTGAATAACTTAAAGTCATAGAGCAGTTGATTAGTTAGTTAACTGTCAAACTGCTACCACTGTTATACCGTTCCATTAAATTCGGAGACAGAGCTAGGATCCGCTTTGATCAGAATAGACACTGAAAGCAGGGGGAGTGGCACAGTTCTGCCCTAATATATTAGTTTAGTTTTTATTTAAAAATCCACTCTGTTATACTCTGATTTGTCCTTATACAAATGTATAATTCCCCCCAATTGTAATGTTGTTTTATAGGTCTAATATGCTTATAGTATGTCATATATATTTTATAGTATTATGAATGACAATGACCTTAAAGAGGCATTTGCTTTAGGTTTTGTCTGTTTCTTTTAAATAAAGTCAAAAGTCCTGGTATCCTTTCTAGGTTTTCCTCCTGCTTCCACTCTTCATGCCAAGCTGAGTTAAACTATTAACCTGTAACTGTTACACGGGCACATGCAATATTAAAGAAACTAAACTATTCATGCTCTAGTAGCATCCACTCACTGTGGAGGAAAAAAGTAGGACAAAGTGCACTCAATGGGGATTCCAAAAGGATAGTAATTGGCTCTGATAGTATAGCCCGCCAAGGACAGGTCGTGTGAGATTTGACCTCAGCTCTGACATAACTAAAATGCCAGATGGCCTATCTGATGTGCTAGACTGTTTACAACAATACTGCACGACTGCAAAAAAATCTTTGCCAGTGTTTCTTACAAATGAGACAAACTGTCTCATTCACTGAGGGTTCCATCTTTACATAGTAGAAAGCTCAAGAAAACAGGGTTTCCCAAAAATCAACAACAGTAGACACATTAGGCAAAATAGTGACAGACAGATAGCGGGAGTATGCAAAGAATATTGGTGTTTTCACTGTAAATGCTGCAGGAAAATAGAAATGAGCTTTAACCTGCTATCTCATCAAGTTCCACCAGGATGTCTCTGTGAACAGGCTACCTAATAAAGCAATTTACAGCTACTATCCAGATACCTTGTCCCACTTGAACCTGGAATTTACAATTTTGCTTCACACATTTAAGCTCTGGTGCAAACATTAAATAAAGACAAACCACAAACAATCTGCAGGAAAGGTTGAAGATTTGCAGCTATAAAATTGCTAAGCACATTCACTACAGCTGCTTTTTATGATCACTGGTAGATTTTTTCTATTGACTAAAGTGTTGGATAGATTTAGGAGACATCACAAAGCAGGATGAGCTCAGCAGATTCCAGAAAACATGTCTTGAACATGTTTTGTATATGTTCAAGACTCTCTTGACTCATCAGCAAGGAAATGGACCCAACTATTCCAACTTGCTTTTCCTGTTTTATTATTTTTCCAATATCAGATCTGATTCTTGGGGGAAGATGTTACTGGTCATCTGAGCGGTCACTGGTGATTTAAGAGGACAGTGCTTAATGTCTCATTGTCTGATGATACGCAAGTGTGCGTGTCATCAATGCTTCTGTTTCATTATTTAGAAATGCCCTTCTTGTCCTATTGCTATATTGATTTCCTCTATCCATGTGGCTTTTCTAGTCATAGTCTGTTCAAGAAAAAACAACAACTCTATTATTAGCTTACACCCTTTTTTGTACACAGACTGGAAGAAGGCTCCCAGTTTAAGAGTATAGACCTGGACTGGCACATCGTCGACTCCAAGCCTGTTCCAGCTCTTGTGGTGATTTTCTTTGCTGCTTCCAGCTTCTTTTCAGCAAGTCATCAAGCTCATTTTCTTAGTATAGTGCTGCCTAGTTTTTTGTCTCCACTAACATTTGTCAACTAACATTTCCCCTGTTCCTGAGTCTATCAATATCTGTGCCTGTGCCCCAGCCAGCTAACATTCTTCCTGTTGCTGAGCCAACTTATCTTTATCTCTTGTACCAGTGCACAACTTTTTCATGGTTGTGCACTGGTACTATGCACAGGTCAGTCTTTGGCTGTATCCCAATTCAGGGTCTGCAGCCTTAAAGGCCGCATTTTAAGGCCGATTACGTCACAGCGATGCGACGAAGGCTGTCCCAATTCGAAGGCTGCTCGAAATGCGGCCCTCCAATGCGTCCTTAATTTCCCTGAATTTTAAGGATGTGGCGGTGTAGACTTCGTGGCCCAACATATCCCAGAATGCTTAGCGCGGCAGTGGGTGGGGATAATTTTGCCGAAAAAAACGGCGGATGAGGGGCGCCCGAAGAGTAAACTTTAAGTAAGTACTGAATATTATGTCACTTATTTATGTGCAAATGTTTAATAACGAAGAACATTAAAACATTACTGTTGGCCACATGTCGGCAAAGTTATGTGACATAAGTGACGTTTGTACTAACTTGGTTTTAAAGCCTTTACTTTAAAATATACGCCGTTCAATAGCTGAGCTTAATCAGAGAATGATCAAAGCTCGTGTAGAAACAAACAAACAAATGAACAAAAGATTTTCTCCTTCATTTCTGTCAAACAAAGCTGTATGAAACGTTTCCAGCTGTTAGTATCATGGTTGCTAGGCAACCTGGGCAGGGCAACGGAGGCTACACCGTCCCATTTCACAAGCCTCGCACTTCCGGCCTTAGCGGTCTTTAAGTACGTGGCCCTTGAGGATCGTTGAGGCTGCGTACTTTAGGGCTGCAGACCCTGAATTGGGATACAGCCTTTCTACATGTCGTAGCTTTGTGCCATCACCACTGTGTAATGACAAAAATATGGAGAAGTTATAATATATAATCCACATTCTTGTAGTGACATGAAACCAAACTGCAGCTGTACATTTCATGCTGTTCTCTGATCTTTGGTTAGTTCTCCACAACCAACTTTGTGCAGTTCAACATCAGTGCAAATGGACACATCTGCTACACCATAAATTCTGCTTGAGTCAACTAACACCTTTGTCTGCTCCAGGGCTCGTGCTGCCTGATGCCTTTACTGGCAGCTGTGGGATTTCGGCCTGATGTTTCCAATAACCTCCCAAGGGCTCCTCTCGCTAGCATCGAGCCATCTCCATCATAGTTCGGTCTTACTCGCAGGACTCCTGCCAGGCCTCGCGATGGGTTCTGCCTTGGTTGCCAGCCTCCTACCAGGCCTGCAGCGGAGCTTTTTCCTCCTTTCTGGTCTTGCCTATTTGCTCATCCTCTGGGTCCTCCAATTGAGTGGCTTCGCCTGCGTGCTCTGTTAGCCATACGTACAGGAAACCTCCACTTCTGCTTTTCTAGCAGTGCATCAGCATGATGTCTCCAGTTTCAATGTGCTCCTTCCTTCAGGCCACCTTCCAGAACGTTCCAGTTGTTCCCAAATGCTGTCCGACTGAGTTCCCCTGTGCTCACACTGGAGCGTCCTATGTTTGCGTTCGATACCTTCGCAAACCATTGCAATAAAGATTAAGGTTTAAGTACAACTACAGATGCAGTCAATTTATTAGGTTTTTATTTTTTTTTTGTAACAAATTATGACACTATATAATAACTGACCATCGTAGTTTTTAGAGAGTAATTCTGGGACTATTGAGATTTACAATTAAGATTTCTAATTTGGCTGTAACTGCTAAATACATTTAAGAATCGCTCTATTTTACTTACATATAGATATATACTTTTTTTTTAAAACCACTCCTCAGTATAACTGGAAGTGTGAAGGGTACATAATTCGTTAACAGTTAATTCTAACTGACAACCAACATGTTATAAAGACTAACATGAGGAGGGCTGCTGACTTCCGTCTTCTACTGTATATTTGGTTTCAGTGTGTGGTTTGGACTGATCGGTGCTCCTGAGTGACAGCTTCAGTGATTACAATTAAGCAGCTCTTATCCCTGGACATAATCAAGGCAGGCCAGAATGTAGAGGGTGGAGTTAATCCTCCTGTGGCACAGAGATCCAAGGCTGGGAGTGGAGTAGGGGGATGTGGCTGGTTCGCAGAGTAAGGATAGACAGAGCGATGGGAGACAGACTGATTTGGTCAGTGTCTCAGTTGGCAGCCAGCTGATAAACAGCACATTAGGGAGGGAATATAAAGATGTACAGCTATTTCAATCCACCGAGAGAGCGTGAGAGCAGGTGGAAAGGGGGGGAAGGTTTTAAGAATATTGAGGAGAAGAATTTAATCATCGCTCTAAGTTAATACAGTGCCGATGAAAAACAGAGAGGGCGTAAGAAAGGCGACTGGATTATGAGCGAGTCAGCATGTTAGAGGACAGTCCTGTGGATATTACAATAACAATGAGCCGAGGTCCCAACGATTGGTTAGATTCAAACAAAATCTCATTTAAAACCAATTTTTACAGAAGCGTCACCATGTCTGGTAGTGGAGAGCTGCCTGCACCCACACCTGGCATTTAAGGACACCACACAACATCAGCTTGAAAAAAAAAAAACACACAAACATCCTACTTTATAGCATGACTCAAACTCAGCAACTGGGAACAGGATGAAAACATTTTTAATAGAAAAAAGTACAAAAACAGATTCTTGTATAGTAGTTATTGATTTTTGAAATTACTGATGGTGGTTTGTGTAAAGCATATGAAGTGGTTTTATATATACTGTTAATTACTTTATTAGCTGCAATGTAATATATTTTTGGTATCTGTAACCCAGAAAAAATGTTTGATACTCAAGACAAACATTTTTTTTACAAAAGTAAAAGGCACAGAACAATACTGGTTCATGCAAATATCTTCAGCTGCAGTTTATTTCCTGCATTTATTGTTGTTGTTTGTTTGTTTTTATCACTTAGCATCTTGTTTTTGCTGCTGCTAACCGAGAGTTAGCAAAGCAGACTCGCTGTTTCTGTCTAGCTACTGTAGCTGCTTCTCTCTCCTCTGGGATTATGAGAAATATAACACTTTTTAGACACAAACAATTGTGTTGTCCTGTTAAAAATAACACAGTCTATGAATGTTACAGATAAACAGGACAGCTATCACTTACTGTCAAGCTTGAGCATTACTGTTAGCTTTTTATTATTAGCCATAGCTAATACCTTAATGATGAGTGATCTCCTAAAGAGAGACAAATGACAGTAGGTCCAAGGATCTAGGGACATCTAGAGCATCTTTAGGACATTATGATAACATACAATCACTACTGAATATAGCATTCACTGATATAGGCACGCTAAGTTTCCAGCACATCTAGTTTCTCTTTTCTCCAAAGTATAGAACAAATTAGTCTCGGGTTATTCTCATTTAAAGCTTTTAACAATTAAAATGGTCTGAATTTTGACCTTCTATGACTGCTTTCATTATATGTGAGCCTTTGGGTTCAGCTAAAAACGGTGCAATTCATCAGAGCAAAACATCCTAATAGTTAGGGGTGGGGGAAAAAATCGATACTGTGTAGTATGGTGATATTTTGTTTGCTAATAATGTATGGATACAGGGACAGCAGAAATCGATATTTTGTTACAAAAAAGGTTTTTGTGCTCTGACTTCAGAGCACGTTGATCCTTTTTCTGAGCAAGAATCCTGACATTCCTTCACTGTCCAAATGTGTTTAACTTTTTTTTGGCAGCAATAAACATGACAGTTTACTTATTTTAATTTAAGACATGTTTTATTTTAATTAAGTTTAAAACTTTTTTATTTAATGTAAAATTATATTTTGTTTTAATTTACTTTCAAATTCTTCAGTTGCTGAATGGGCTGCATAGTTTTCATAAACTGCATAGTTCAGAATAGCTATAATTGTACCAGATGGTTGCGTTCAGTTAAGTTGGACTAGACTGTAATACAAACCGTTCAGTTTGTCAACAATAAAACTGAAATGAGAGAAAGACTGAGTGTGAGACTTTGATATTAGATAAAATGAATATTGATAAAGTTTACCTTTATGTACAGAATCTGAATATCGCAAAATAATTTTAAAAATTGCGATAATATCGTATCGTGGGATGTATGGTGATTCCCACCTCTACTAATAGTGTACAACAATCCGACAGGCCGGGATTGAAAAGATGAGAACTGAAAAGAACTAGCTGGCTGTTGTTGTTGGCAATATCTGCCTTTCATTCTCCCAACCACCTGAGGCCCAGAGAGGCAGAGAAGGTGAAGAGACTCTTAAAAGACTTTAAATTCTTTCAGTAATCGTGGTACTTTTTCACTGAGTATAACTGTCACTGCAATAATATTCACTATATATAACTATCTAATCTTTAAAAGCACATTAGCTGTTCAACTGCAGCACTAGGAAGGACCTTATTCTATGTTTTTTACATCTTGCTAATATTAATACCGTCATAAAGTCAAGTTATATTCTCCAGTATTACTTGAACATCGTACCTTCTCTGTTTTTTTGTTGAAAGATTATATTTTATTTAACTTAAAACAATTTTTTTTACAAAAAGGTCAGCATATTAAACAATACGGGTCATATGAAGCATTACCTTTGTGGAGGAAAAGGATCTGATTATATCTGGGGATTTGCTCTCTACTTTCACAGTGTCACTTCACCAAAGGTCCCCAGAGCTGATTTTTTTTTGTAGCTGCACTTTCTCAAATCACTTGACAGAAAGCCACAGGAGGGAGAATTTTGATGTTTCTGTTTTTATTTCAGACCGAAGTCCTTCTAAAAGCCAACCAAGTAACTGGCTGCCATCTTAGAATGACTCCTTGCAGCCATTCTGAAGCCCTACAGGAATGCATGAGTAGAAACACCAACCAAATGCAAACAAAAGATTCTTCAAAAGCTTTCTGACTTTAAAAAGCTGATTTTTCACTGCAACTTTATTTATTATTAATCGTGCACATTTCACAACATTACCGCAGAATCAACAGCTCATCTCGTGAGTACTGAACAAATGTCACGTTGATTTATGTTCTGTATACAAAAGGCAAGAAAAAGTACACTTACCTCTGTCATTACAATAATGATAATGAAGAGAGAGACATGCCTGTTACCACATGGGTGATAAATGGACTGATTCCTATATAGCACTCAAAGCTCTTTATACAACACGCCTCACTCATACAAGCAATTTTTCCTATTCTTAAGTGATTTCTATCTAACATTCATACACCGATGGATGCATCAGAAAGCAACTTGGGGTTAGTATCTTGCCCAAGGATATTTGGCATACAAACTGGAGCAGCCAAGGATTAAACCACCAACCTTTCAAATCAGTAGATGCCCTCCTCTACCTGCTGAGCTACAGCCCAAAGCTAGAGACCCCGATCATGATCCTCTACTGTGTTCATGCTTTGGTAACGGATTGGCTGACATGTTTCCCGTTCGGTTTCAGAAATCTCTGATAGATTTCTATTCAGGGTTCTTTTAGCTCCATGTCTCGTCCCTGTGTTAATATCTCTGTTCCCTTCAGAGCAACCCAGTTCTTTCTAGGCAGTCAAATGTGTTTTGCCCAGGTCCTGTTGAAACAAAGCTACACTTTATTACCCTTACAAAACTTCTAAATTTAATCCCCTGACAGAGGTAATCGATGCAATCCTAACAAAATTCTGTAGTCACACTGTGTTGACTCAGCCCAGACAAAGACATGAGTTATAGCCTTTGCTGGATGGGTGATGTAGAACAGGTGCCAAGTCAACAGATCAGTGCCAGGATGGGTGGCTGAGGGACTGTGGAGCTGGAAGGCCAGGGAGGTTGGAGGTGCATGTTAATCACTTCAGGAGCAGGAGGCAGAGCTCTGCAGGTGTTTGTCCCACAAAAGGCCCATTCACTCCGAGTCCGGGCTGGCTTTCTTCTGACCACTCACTATTACAGACAGCTTCAGTCAGCTCCCAAAACACAGCTCATGCACGATCCATCTCAGCAGAAGAAGTTATGAATCGCAGTCATCTCCGTTTCCATATGCAGCAAACACACACAGGAATCAGCCTTTGTTCTCTTTGAAATAATTCATGCGTGCTAGGATAGCGTTGCTGATAATTACCTCTCTACGTGACTCAGTCAAGAAATACTGCGTACATTTTTAACACCGCTGCTACTTGATGCATTTGGCACTCAAGGATGTGAAGCACATCATTTCTGCTCCAACTGAATAGACAAACACGCAATGCCCTTTCTATATAACTCCGCTGCTCTATAATTCCCGTGCACAATCACTAATGAAATGCTACATTGACCATGAAACTATAATGAGACGAGTATAAGGCTAATGTGATTAACTTAACATTGTCTCTCAGTGTAAAACATTGCTACAAATATGTTGACACTGATGATCAGGGTCATTTTAATACATCGTGTCTTTTATGTTGTTTGGAATGACACTGAAGCCAGTTCTGCAAGCGCAAGGTCAAAATTTCCACAAGTCATCCCAGGAGGTTCAGGTGTTCATGTGCCTAATTTGTGAAATCATGTAATCTAGGTTTGCCCTATGCGTGTGCATTCTTACATCAGAAAATTATGTGTGTGTGTGTGTGTGTGAAATGAAAAATCGTTTTGTCCAGACAGAAAAGGAATCCATGGTGCCTCTCTGGATAATGTTTGCAGCAGGTTTTTTATTTATTTCATTTCACGGCAGGAAAAGCATACGTGTAACTCATCGTATTAATAAGGACTGTGCTCCACTTAGACCCTTTTTAGAGTTAGTTTTAAAAAGTGTCTAAAAGTGGCCTAAATTAAATTAAGTGTAAGTGCAAACATACTCTGCAACCCTAATCAAGGACGTGACCAGAAAATATGACACTTCTGCACAACGTGGTGCTTTTTTCTGGTTCTTGCCCCACTTCTACAAGTTTCATGTGACTTTGTGTTGCTGGAACAGCTCGCAGAGTTTATTGGTTCTTGCAACATTTTGCTTGCCAGCCTCCACTTAACAAAATGACTGTGCCCAAGGCCATTGAACTTCTAGCGTAAGGGACTTAAACCTCAGCCACACACACCAACACAAGGTGAACTGGTTGCAGTTTGCATCACACAGTTCAATCTCAATACCACTTTGGTGTCTTCATACAAGCTGCGTCTTCCATGCAAAGTACTGGTGACCACAGCTACCTACAAGAAACCAAACTAATTTGCTTTTTCTGACCAATTTCTACCACTAACGGAAACCTCCTGCAATCACTTGCCAACCAGTTGCAAAATGTACACTTTTCCTTAGTGACCAGTGGTTGCCACAAAGTTTCTGACCTGTCTCTAGGCAGATGTGACTGGGGCCTTATTAGTGAATTTATACTTATGAAAACTTATATCTGCAAATATTTTAAAACCATAAACCCTTCTGAAACCTTCTGCTGTAACCTGACCTGCACCTCACTATAAATTTAACATCACCATCAAGTTAGCCCACACAGGTATGAATGCTGGTAACAGTGTTGGCCAGTTGTGTAGGCTGTGTTGCATGTTCTACATAGATTCACAGCAAAAATGTAGTCAAGGTGTTAGAGAGTAACAAAGTCAGGCCCAGCTGGGCACTGGCATAGAAAAGGTGATGTGTCTCAGATGTCCAGTTTTCATCTGATTACCCAAGACACATTTGGAAAACCATCGCTGCATTTAGCATTACTTAAAGTGACAGTAGACTGGTAAGTGGACCTGGAAATGATCAGGAGGAAAGATTAAAGTCTTCTCTCACCCCAACCGGTCGCAGCAGATGGCCCCGCCCCTCCCTGAGCCTGGTTCTGCCGGAGGTTTCTTCCTGTTAAAAGGGAGTTTTCCCTTCCCACTGTCGCCAAAGTGCTTGCTCATAGGGGGTCATATGATTGTTGGGTTTTTCTCTGTATCTATGAAGCGCCTTGAGGCGACTTTTGTTGTGATTTGGCGCTATATAAATAAAATTGAATTGAACTGAATTGAATTGAATTGAATTGAATTGAATTAAAGTCAGTAAAACCTGTTTACCTTTTCTGAAGCATACGCTTTATCTCATCATAGCAGGAGAAGTAATCAGGTGCACAAATTAAACTAGTAACCTTGGTTAGCACTGTTCAGTTACACCTCTGCTTTTCTTGCATTGACGATTCATAAATGTCATGAAAAAATATCATTTGTGGTAATAATTACACCTGTGCTTTGCTGCTGACTCAATGCAAGCTGTGAAAAGACTTCTAGGGTTTTAACAGAGTAACCAATTTATTAAAAGGCTTTCATAAAAATGTTAAGATTACCTTTAATCAGACAGAATGATGAAGTATGACACTCTGTAACTGCATACATGTTCATCTGAATCTCCAATTGTTTTTGCTGTTGATGCCCCTTAATCCCTGTTCCAATGAGACAATGTGTCCCAGCTACTGCTGGTGTGATTATAATGGCTGGCTGGATGAAGCAACATTATAATGCAACCAAAATAGATGGGTGGATATTTCATGGGTGCATTTATATTACTAAAAACTGTTAGGATAGTGTTTGCTATCTCTGACAGCACAGAAAAAGACAATAAGGTGGCACATTGATAAAAACACTTGCTTGATTAAATGTCATAGTGGCTGAATCCTTTATTTAGAGGCTACGATAATTCCCTGATTTGACTTCATAATATGATTCCCCCTTAAGAGGCTACATCTCTGCTAGCAGTATTGGTTGTCCTAGATACACAAAATGCAGGTACTATAAAATGCCCGTGGTCTGTTGCAATACACTGCAACTGCTATTTCAGTGTATTGCAAAAGAAATGAATGCATGGAGACATCTTTTCTGTTGTTTACAACGCTCCTTTTGCAAGTGTTAAGATGTCTTGCAATGGTACAAAATATTGGCATGGAAATGTTAGTATCATCCGTCAGAAATATCAGACTGTGACTAATCGTGTATCACATAAACCAACCTGCTCTGTTATGTCTGCCCCTGTGACACAGTCGGGGAGGGAAGGAGTGATGGATAGATGGAAAGTATAACATTCAAAACACGGATTCAAATTCAGACAGTGCCACTAAACTGAAACAAAGACGTCATCTGACCAGCTCACACAGTTCAAATTACAAATATGCCACGGGGCTAACATTTAAGAAAGTTTTCAAGCAGCGGACATCCTAATAAATTAGTGCCTTACTGCATAAACTGTTCTCGAGATTAAAATGACCTCAGGTCGTGTCAGGCTCATTAGAAAAATGCCATTTTAACCTTCTGATCTTTAAGTGGTGATTATAAAAAAAATCATCAAAAATTAAAAAGTTTGGTTTGGTCTCCATCGATAGGATAAAACATTTTCCTATTACAACCATTCTGTGTTTTCACAACATGCAGTAACCCCTATAATTGATTTTTAAGATGATTATGGCCAAATATTTGAACATTATTCCCCTCAAGAAAGACAGAATACATAAATACAAGACAATTGGCACACAGGGAAGTGTGTGATAACTTACGTAGCAAAGGGAAAACAAAGATGTTTTAGACATTAGCATTCATTGGGAGTCTTCTTGTTCACCCCCAGTTGTTGAGTATTTTTCACTTTTCGGCACACTCATAGGTGGCGCAGAGATTCTCATTCTGTCCAGAGACTGCTCACTGTGTGTGAGCTGCAAATATTTTCAAAATGAGCTCCTACCTTATTACCAATCAGTCTAAAATGTATTAATAATAATAATGGATTGGATTTATATAGCGCTTTTCAAGGCATCCAAAGCGCTTTACAATTCCACTATTCATTCATTCACAGTTGTAGCCACAGCTGCCCTGGGGCAGACTGACAGAAGCGAGGCTGCCATATCGCGCCATTGGCCCCTCTGGCCAACACCAGTAGGCAGTAGGGTAAATTGTCTTGTCCAAGGACACAACGACCAGGACAGAGAGCCTGGGGCTCAAACCAGCAACCTTCCGGTTACAGATCCGCTTCCCAACCCCCTGAGCCACGGTCGCCCCAACTTTTGTATTCTGACAAAAAAAGCATCTGAGGAACTTTTAAAAATATGATTGTCATGACCTAAGTCAACCATAGCAAACGATTAAGAGGCTAAGGCCCTACACACATGCAGTGTGTAGGAGCATTTTGTTTGTACTAACTGTGCTGTAAAGTGTAGCATACACCTATATAGTGATACACATCAAGCAATTTTTTGGGATGTTTCTGAATGCAGCAGCGTTCTCTGTAACAAAGTCTGAAATGCATAAATGAGCTAAATTCTGAGTCAGAGCAAACCTTCTGCAGAAATGTCAAAAGCCTTAAGAGAGAAAGACATCAGATGTTTTTTCTTTTCTTTCTCTTCAGACTATAAATTACTGTTTTACATAGTGCATGTGTATACATGAGGGCTGTTATCGATACACAACCACTATGTGAGCTGGTTGACAAAGCCAGCAGTGCCTCGGGTTTGTACTACAAAGCAATTGCAACATATACAGGACATCCCTATCTTTGTTGAACAAAGACAGTGTTCCACCGATGTGGACATTAAAGTTATTCTATTCTATTCGGTTTTATTCTGTCTGGCTTCATTTACTTTAACATCTGGACTCAAGTGCAGGAGTCATTCCAACGTGATTGGTTGTCATTCAACCCAGGGTTTAACTTTCTCGCTACAAACACATTTACTTGAAAGGAGCGGTGTTAGCAGCATCTGACCAAACTCCAACACAGTACAGAGAAATCTGTGTGTGTGTTTGTTTGAGTACATGTTTGAGTACATGTTTGTGAGGACAGAAAATTGGCATGCTGCTATACTTCTGGGGACCAGTAGTCACTTATGGGGACAAAATGCCGTCCCCACGAGTTTGAAGGCATTTTTGAGGCTCAAAATGTGGTTTTAGTGTCAGGGTTACTATTAGGTTATGGCTAGGTTTAGGATTAGGCATTCATTTTTGATGGTTATTGTTAGGATAAGCGGCTAGGGAAAGCATTCTGCCAATGAGATGTCCGCAGAGAGAGAGGATAAAAGTATACAACTAAAAGCACTGTATGAATGTCTGTGTACTTTTAGCACGTTGGTCAGTAATGCTGAAGGACTATGATACTTAGAAAGTCTTTTTTTTTTCAAAACCATGAAAGAAAGCCACCAAAAATACCAACTGTGTAGCAGATTTACCAGATGAGTTTTACCATTAAGACAGGAGCATATGCCAAATTATATTTGCATATTCTATTAAATTAATATTTAAATTTACATAAGACAATTTTAGCCTTGTTTTTTCAGCTACAGCCCAGCTGCTATCTAATGGTCTGAAAACAAGTAACAAAAAAAAATAAAAACAGAATTCAGATGTAGATTTAGTCGACCAGCAGATTTAACATAAACTCCACAGATGCAAACAGATTCACTCTATTTGCATAATATATTAATGGCTACAGAATAATAAATATTGTTAAACTAAATGCAACCAGCAATGGACAGAAATGAAGGATTAAAGTTGCCTCTAAGGATCTATATTTCTTAGTGAGAGTCATCAGGGAAAGATGAAGACTATAAATCCACCAAGGTATAAGGGATCTTCCAGGAATGGCGGCAATCCTGAGTATTGACTTGTCTGTAGGCAGGGAGTTTGTATCTGTTAATCTCTTATCTTCAACATAACCTTCTTCAGCACAGGTTAGATCTGAAGAAGAGGTTGCCATGGCAATGTGCCCGGTAAAAATCAAGCATAATTATTGCACTGAAAACCCAGGTTTAAACCTGAAGTTACCACTTGCTGCATAGTGCAGACCTTTGGCCTCAGATCTCACTACAGTGTCACCACTGTTTGGATGGTCACTCCATACATATTCCTTACACAAAAGAGTGCACATACACAGACACCCATTATGGTGGTTTAAGCTTCCAATTAAAAGCATTTAATAATTGATCTGTGTATATCCATGTTCCACTTGAAAGACTCGGCATGCAGGTCGTGTTATATCTAAGTGATAACTCACACATTAACACAAGGTGTTCCTATCCAACTGACTCCAGAAAACTCAAGGAAGCCAAGTTGCTTTCACTTAGATCTTAGATAAACCTGCAGTCAGGGTTATCACAACATTTCAATGGAAATAACTAGTATTACTATAAAATTGTAATGAAAAAACCCAAGCATCGGGCAGTTTGTGAAGTAGTCACAAAATATAAAGTCTTATGTTGTTAAATGGGCACAAATCTTCCATATTTTTGAGTTCTATGTGGCTATGAAGCAATGATATATTAGTAGGATACTTTGGTATCCTATTTGGTTTAGGACAGCTGCAACAGCATGTACTGTCTTAGTCCTTGTAACATGTCATTTTGCTTGCTAGGCCTCCTTTAATTACATTACTGTTCCTTTGACCTTCTACTGGAAGTGACTTAGACAGTAAGGAAATCAGAGTCAGATGTAAACACTGATTTGTCTGAGCTGCTCACTTGCCATCCAATTGCCAAAGACACTTTTTAAAAGCAAGTGTAAACTCAGACCTAGACTGTTTGAATGATGGTTCACTGACAAAGCTTACTGATCACAGTTTTTAAGTTTTAAAAAGTACCCTCATGTTCATCTGGAAAGAAAATTATAAGGCTGTATAGTGGGTTTGTAGATGATCTGTTAATGGTCAGTGGGGCGGGGTTGCAAAATACCAATTTAACGTGCTTTCGTTCTGAATGTTGAGTGTCACAAAAAAAAGAAAAGATTGGGTGACAGTTTATAAATTTCGATTTGCCACGAGGCTGAGATATAAATTAATTGCACAGTTAATTGCTTTAACAGCGCACCTCGAGGCCATCGGAAGGCTATCGAGTGTGAAAAGCCTGATCAGGATCCATCAGCGTCTATTGAGAATAACTCTTTCAAAACATCCACTTCACTCGGGCGTTTGCGTGTATACAGCACTATTAACCCAACAACAACAGCACCCCATCAGTCAGCCGCCCCTTCTCCAAATAAGGTAATTAGAGTAGAGAAACCGGAAGACTCTCCATGGAAACTCACTCACAAACAGCACGAGCGAAAAACAATAGAGCAGTGAGGATGAGATGATTGACAGCTCGTGGCGGCTCTCGCTTCCTTTGACTGCATCCATGAATGTTTACAACACGGGAGCACGCGCAGATATATTCAATTTCATCCAAGCCTTCGTTGTTATAGATTTTTTTAAGGAGCATTAAATATATCTCTTCCCACCGCGCCACCCTAAAAACGCATATTTAAACAATAAATTAGCTAAAGCTTTAACCAAATAACACCGAGTCCAGTTCATTACACTTCAGACGAGCACCTGCTCATGTCAGGAAACACAGCCCGCGGGTTATTGTGAGCTTTCCTGATGTTAATTGACATTTTTGTCACACCCGCCTCCTGCTGAGAGAACAGGATAAAACTTACGAGATAATAACAGAGCTGTATTCTGGTTACCTCAGTTTCTCCCGGTCATCGTTGCTCCCGCAGGCGAAGTGACTCCCCGTTGTGATGAGCAGTACTCCGAGCCTCACCGCGAACGCCGTTATGTTTGCCTGCAAGTTAGCCTAGCTGCTGCAGGGAGAGCCTACTACTCTCACAACCTGCCAAATCTCTCAAACTGGAGTTGGCAGGTTGCTGTCGGCGCGTCCCTTTAGTCGCTCCACATGCAGCGGGGAAAAAATAAAAAATAATAACAAGCAGTAAACCTAACCTAATGGGCTTTGAAGTTATTGGATGCACTCGAAGCGGCTAATAAATACGTTAATTAGAGACTGCGAAGTTGTATTCTAGTGTATGAAAGGCAGAGCAGCCTTTATCCCGCTCATCCACAACAGTGCTGGATGCTGTCGGTCACAGCGAGTGTCTCCGCCCCATTCAAACTACTATTGGAGGAAAATTAACCTTATTCGATTATTCATAAAAAGACTTGTTACTTTCAGTGAATTTACTCCTGTTATTACGTTTAAGTTTTTCTGTCAGTGAATTAAATTAATTTAAACCTTCCATTAAATTTCATAAAACTCTATATCAATTTTTCATTTTATTTTATTTTATTTCATTTTATTTTATCAGTTTCATCTTGCATTTCTCTGTAGGCTTCTCCTGTCTATTGATATGACATGATTGATGTCAATACTACATGGTGAAGCCCGCGGGAATACAAAAAAGACGTCTACAGAATATTTTTCAAATTAAAAGTGTTCCTTATTTGGAAAAATGCTACCCTGTACTACAGTCTATGTGTTAAAACAAATGACAATATCGTTTTCAGTTATATTGTATTGTGAGGCATAATCATGTTAATAAAATAAACCCTGTTTGCCAAGCCGTTTTTTCCTTAAATAATTGTAACATAAAACACAGTTCTGACACGAATGCTCTTATTTTGAAAATAATGTTACCTAAACCGGAAACCTCATTGCTTCCGTTTATTGCGAGCTTGGCTGTTCGTGTTTTGTAAAATGACCAATCATACTGGAATACTGAGCATATGCGCTTGTTTTATGTATGTAAAATGCAGAAGCGGGCGGGGTTAAGGTCACGTCACAGATAATAATCGGTCACGTCGGATTTCTAGCCTTATGAAACGACTGAAGACACAAATCGAGGTCACTCTTTGTGAGTACTTCCTTTTAGCTGTCAACACCGAGTGTTGAGGGGTGGTGAGTACAAGTAGCCGACACAACAGCAGTGTAGAAAACCGATTAGCCAGATGTCATTTGTAGTATATTGTTTCGCACACAGCTAAGTTTGGGTAGGTAGCTAAAGTTTGCTGGGTCTGTGTCCTCGTTATACTGTTAACTATTACTAAGCTAACGTTAGCTAGTTATGTATAGGTGAAGTTATCCTGGAACTAATCGTTCAACTAACCATATTACTCGACTAATATTTTGTCTGTGGATATGCTACTAAGCTAGTTCGTTGCTGTCTATCAAATATTAATGTCCTGCGACGATGCTACTCGCTCGTGTCCTCGTATCATTCAAAATGTGTAGTTGATGTCAACTGTGACAAGTTGTCACAACCCTCTAGCTTCATAATACCAGCTGATTATTGGGGTCGGACTAGCGAGTCATTAAATGCCATTGTGACATATGGCTAAGTTTACGACTCTACTCAATTGCTACCTTTGCACTCATCACAGTTAGCATACTGTAGCTGAATGACTTGTATCCCAGTCCTTCTGAATATGGTTCAGGACATGACCACACAATATACTGCAAAGACTCTAATAAAATGTGATTAGCATGTTCTATAAGGGGAAACCGTTTTTCTTCCACATATAAACTAGGTGCTGAGTGAACGCAGACAGAGGAAAAAAAACTTTTGGGTGCTGTGTTCTAAGTCTGGAAACAATGTATTCAGAAAGTTTTCAGAACTTTATTCGCCTCAAAATGACGAAATAAAAACGTAGAAAATATGTTAATTAAGAAAACGTGAATATCACATTAACCTTGTTTTATTAGAGGTGTGTCACCTGGGATATATTTCCAGGCTTATACATAGATGTTTGTATTTAATTTACAAACTGTCGGTGGAATAAATCATGAGTCTGGGTGGGGATCACCTTGGCAGGTTGAACGTCTTTGCCAACTGCAGTAGTCTATATTGTCTATTTTCTGGTCACTCACTCTTGTCGCTTTCAGGCGATGAGAGGACTTGGTTTCCTCAGGTTAGAAATCTTTTTTCTCATAGTCTGATATGAGGAACCTCCTTCTGCCTGCCATCTGGGCCATAAACCCGATATCATTGGAGTACTGCAGTGATGAGCGTCCTTATGAAGGTACTCTCATCTCCACACAGAATTTCAGTAAGAACGACCACTGGGTCACTTCTACTAAAGTCCCTGCTCTTTTGGTTGATTGGATGGCCTGCTAGTTCAAAAGTTTCAAGAGTCCTGTTTATTCCAAACTGCTTTCATTTAAGAAATATAAACTCCATTCTGTTCTTTGGAATTTTCCCTGCAGCAAAATGCTTAGCATGCTTTGCAATACTGCACTGTTTCTGATCACTGCAGGAATTCTGACTTGGCCTGGTTTTTGCTTTGACGTGCATCATCAGTCATGAGACTTTATATAGGCAGGTGCCTTTCGGAATCTAGTCTGGTTAATTAAATTTACCACAATTTATCAGTCAAGATTTTGAAACATTTCAAGGGAAATCAAGAGAAATAGGAGTTAAAGTACACAAGGAGGGGTTTTTTTTTCATTAGTCATTTTTGTTTTTGCTGTGATATTGCAAGGTGTGGGAATTCGATTGTGTGTTTTCTTTAAAGGGTATTCAGAATAACTCCTTCTATATTCTTCTCTTTGTCAGGTATGGCTGAGATTTAGAGGCAGATGTGAACCAAGTGAAAGCCCTGCCATCAATCCCCAGCACATCCATGTGTATAATTTTCTTCAAGTTTGACCCCCGGCCTGCATCCAAAAATGCCTACAGGTAAGGCAGTTAAGTCATACATTAAATATACAAGGACTTGGAGCAAGTTCTCGATAAACAATAGAGCTGTCTCATATGACTGTAGGTAATAAAGCAAAAACAAGGTAAGCACAAAAAACAGATATCAGCAAACCCTCTCGAGGCATTGTCAGCCACAGAACTGCACACTCTGAGCAGAGATTTTAGTATCTTGCCTAAGGACACTCCAGCAGAGACTCTAAGTGCAATATTACTCTCCTAACCTCGTAAATCAAGTGTGTAGCAGCAAGTGAAGAAACATTGTGGTTATGTTAATGTTATTGCCATCTCTGTGCGCTATGTTTTAGGGGGTGAGGTGATAAAAACTCTATAGAACATTTATGTTCTCATGCAGATTTATTATGTAACTGTTTCTGCCAGTTTTAATATTTTACTTAGAGCATATTTCTCAAAATTCATAGTTAACATGCAGCTACCAAACTCTTGCAATGTTTTTTCACATCTTTGCTGTGATTCCCTCACAAAGCCGGATACTTCCTGCAGCTAGGAAAGTTAGAAACAGCCTCTCTACCAATTTTATGAAAGCACTGACTCTTTGTGCAACCTCCGTGTGCCCTACCCAGCAGTAAATGCTAACTTCTTTTAGTGAACAGCACAGATCGGTGTAGTACAAGCAGTCAGTGTGAGTTACAGCCTGATGGTATGTGGAGCCCTAGCTTATTATAATCCCCCAGAGCTTGAGAGCAAGCTCTCTGCCAGGCCATTGTCCATCTTTGTCCTTCCCTCTGGGAGTCTGACCTCACCTAAGGAGATCACAGCAGAGGTGTGTTATGAGTACTGACTCAGACCTGAACCTGGGGAAAGGTGAAACGCACTGTGTCCTAATGCAGTATCATGTCTGCTATTTATAGACTGTACTGGCTGCAGAAGTCGTTTCTTTTGCTCAGGCGAATGTGTAAATCAAAAGGAATATGCAGCATACTAAGATAAAATTGGATTGAAGGCAGAATTAAAGTTTCATTAAGTGCAATTATTAAAGCGCTCACAGCACAAAATGACAGGAATGGATCTGCGGGAGTTAAATGGGTTAATATTCCACACAAATGACTCGCTGATTACCCGCATGCTGAGATCTCTGTATTCAGAAACGCAATTTCTAGTCTCCACTGTGTTTTTCTTCACCAGCTGCTCAGAACAAAAGCACTGCAGCAGTCCACCAAATAGCATTGCAGTATGATTTTGACCTGGATATATTGTATCACTTCTCATTAAGGTTAGTCATTTAAACATAATATAAAAGTGCCACTTACAATCCCTTGAACCAAAAGATGATGCTGATGTACTAAACAAACAGCATAATGGCAGCCTTTCATAGAGCTTTTGTAATAGTTCTTTATCTCATGTTGCTCATGGCTCTTTGCAAGTAAATTATAGTATATGCTAAATAGATTGGTTCTTATATAGCACTTCTGTACTCTATTTGAGCACTAAAAGAAGAATACAACATGTCTCATTCACCCCACATTCATATAAGCACTTTCTTCTATTTCTAAGTGCTTAGAAAACCACCAACCCTCTGATCAGTAAATGACCTGTCCCACCTCCTGAGCTGGCGCCACCCCTAAGCATGTATTCATGATGTACGCATGTTGACACTGTAACTGAACAGCAAATAAAATGATTGATCCTCCTGGGATACGGTCACTATATACGATGGCAGCATGCCTGTTAGGTCATCACTCTGACACAACCTTAAATGCCTCGACAGCAATTGAAGATGTCCATGCTTTTGGTGACTTTCGTTATCTCCAGAGGATGATAATGAAAGTCTAGTGACTTTGGTGATTCCTTTATCTTTCTAGACCCACCATGAGGTTAACATTAACATGCCTTGGTGTAAATTTATCAAAGGCTCAGGAAATTATCCCATGGGAGCCACATGTGTTTGGATACACAAGTCACTGTGTTTGTTGAATAGAAAGAAATCAAAGTTGAGTGTCAATGAGCTTTGATAGCTCTTTCCTCACCACTGTGCCTCCTACATGATCCAGCTGGCTGACTCACGCTGTGATCCGAGCCACTTGCATGGGATTTGCCCCTCAGGATGCAAAAGCAGATGCTCTCTTCCTGTGTAGCATCATTAGTGTTAGCTTTGTTTTCAGGAGCAGTGGTGGCTCATAAAGCACCATGGGAACGGGCTGTCATTAGCCTTTGATACACAGAGGTCGACCCCTGTTACGTCATTTGCCTTATTTGTTTGCTTTAAACAAGATGCAAGCTCCTATGTTGAAGGAATAATAGGAAGACCATTAGAAGCTTAGGAATAAAAACATACATTTGCAGGTTCTGATGCATTTCACTGGCCTCTGTGGCTTTTAATGATTTGTAATCATATGACAGAAGTCTTTACCTCAATACATCTAAAGATGAAGTTATAAAATTGCTTGAAATATTTAAAAATATTGAATGAAATGCAATGGTTTACAAGCAGTTTAAACCCTAGATTTATTGGAAATGGCACAAAAACTAAATAAAACCAAACCTTTTTTTAATGTATGGCATTTTTTTAAAGTCAGTGCCAGCAACAAGCAATACTTTCCAAAAAAGTTGGGACAGGGAATGTTTGCATCTGTCCTTAATTTGGTTTAGTTATTTATTTATTTGACTGTCAGAGACCATGAACAAAAACATTCATCTCTTAGGAGGAGTGATGCTTTATAACAGATTTAGCTACTTGCTCATTTCCATCTGCTGTCCCTGGGGAGGCAGATGCAATAATAAATATGACATACAAATACATATCCAAGCAACTCGATATAAAAATGATTATATTATCAAGCAAACATACTCAGACTAACAGCCCCATCCCCCCTGCTCCCACCACACACTGAGATTTAAATTGTGCATGTTTGGGGGGCACATATATATACAGTCATGAAGAAGAAATGTTGTCATGGAACTCAGTCTAAATGCACCTGGTGATTCAGTAGCTTGCAGAACCACCTTTAGCAGCTATAACTTAAAGTCATAGTTTTCTGTATGACTTTTATCAGTCTCTCACGTCATTGTGAAGGAATTGTGGCCAACTTTTCTTTACAATATTGCTTTAGTTCTTTGAGATTTGTGGGCATTCGCTTATGCACAACTCTCTTAAGGACCTGCTACATACAGGTCTGGACCATTTCAGCACATTGATTCTTTTCTTTTTCAGCCATTCTGTTGAAGATTTGCTGCTGTGCTTGAGATCATTGTCTTGTTATCCCATTGTTGGAGCCAAGCCTTAACTGTTGGACAAATGGGTTCACATTTGACTCTAGAATAACTTTGATCTACTCAGTGGCTGCAGGGTGCCCAGGTCCTGTGGCTGAAAAACAAGTCGAAAACACCACTCCTCCACCACTGTGCCAGACACGTGGTATGAAATGGGGGGGGGTTTGTTTTGTTTTTTAAAGGTGACAATAGCCAGACATCTACACTGTAGTCTTGTTTATCTGAAGGACATTGTTTCAGAAGCCTTGGGATTTAGGAGGAAGAGGCTTTCTCCTGGAAACCTTTTCAGACACCCATACTCTGAGTGGTAGAACTTGGGTTTTCTGCAGTTTCTTTAAGCATTGCATCGTCTGACGTTGGGGTGACTTTGCTGCTCCCCAACTCTTGGTAACATTGCGGCATTGTATTAACACATATCTGAATGCTCCAGACCAACAAACAGTTAAAACGTCCACATTTATAGAGGCGCTCACAGTTTCTGAAGAACAGTTAGGCAATTGGAGTGGTGTAATTAGCAGCACCTCCTATTACTTACCCTCTTCAATCATATGAAACAATAGAGTAGGGCTGCCACGATTAGTCGACTAGTCACGATTACGTCGACTATTAAAATCGTCAACGACTGATTTAATAGTCGACGTGTCGTTTGAAGCTTTGTAAAATCACAAAAGACGCAGGAATAAGTAGTAGGATTTAAGAGTGTAATAACGGACTGAAACAGAAGATGGCAGCACTGCATGTACAAGGATGCCAGCTGCCGCTAAATCCCGAAGAAGAAGAAGCTGTGTCCCAGAATTCATAGCACGGGCCAGCTCAGTTGTCAACAATGGCGGCAGGTAGTTACTAGATATTACTCTTATTATTCTTTCTGGGTCACAAAATAAACGATTAACATATTTTCAGGGGAGAATGTAGCTGTGTAAACCTCAAATATCTGCTCAGTTTATCAAGACACCACATATTTTCAAAAGCGCTCTGACGTTTTCGGAGACGTCTGTTACCCACTAGCTTGATAGCTAGCCGGGGGCAAGGCTAACTAGAGCCATGAGAACACCGGACTCCTGGCAAATCGTTTTCTAACCCACCGCTGTGTTTCGCTACTCAGGTTAAACAAGATATATAAGTCACTTAGATAACTTAAAAATGTTATTGTTTGCCTTTTCTTTTTTTTTTAGTATTTTATTTGTTCCTGATTAAATCGGTTTGGCTGAGATTAAAGTTAGAGTTTTTACACAGCTGAATAAATGTCAAGCAGATTAAACTCCATTGAAACAATCTGCAAATGTCATTAAAATTTAATAAACTCTCATCTTGTCTTTATTTTTAGTTAGCACATACCTTAAACACTTAAAGCTATAAGCTAATGATAGTTATATAAGAGCAGATGCTGCTGGTGCAATAAGCTGTATGTTTTATGTCCAATGGATGCATGATCTGATTAGTCGACTAATCGCAAAAATAATCAGTGACTAGTCGACTATCAAAATAATCGTTTGTGGCAGCCCTACAATAGAGTAATACTTAGTTACAGGTTTTCTAACCGTGGAGATGCTAGTAAACGATTTCTATAAGCAGGCTAGACATCTGAGTGAAAACTTGCTTGTAAAAACATAACATTTCTAATATTTCATTTCATTCTGCCCCAAAAGTTTTTGATAGGTGACTACAGATAGGCAAACTCTTTCACAGCAAAGCCCTGCTGCTGTATACGGAGATTTCTCCAGAGATTTTTAGAATCCTTTTAATAATATTCTGTGCCAGAGATAATTCTACATAGTTTGGCATTAAGATGTATTGAAATGCTTTATTTGTATTTTCACTGCATCTTCTCATAATACGAAGCCACTCCCCATATGTACTTAAAAATAAGACAGATGCTTTTTATTTGTTTATGTTATGTAATTTCAGTGATTAGCCTGGAGTTCTTTCACCAGGGTGGATTTTCTTGAATATACATTTTCCAGTCTTTTCTATCCTCTGCATAGACCTTTTCAAAACTGGTGACTGGCATCTATTCAAAATGAGCACTGTAGGATTTTTTCAATTTTAGTTTTGAAATGTGAGATTTTGTTTTTGTGTTACTTTCAATTTGATAACAGGCTTTAAAAAATTAAGCATCCCAACTAACACAAAAGATCCATAAACACAATAAAAGAATTTTCTGCTATAGTGCAGATTATTTTATTTTTGCAAATTGCATGAAATAGAGAGGTTACCTTTTTCATCAAGGAACAGAGTCAGTGTTTACTGTTTTTCATAATATCTGAGTAGGAAAGATTGGCTGTATGAAGCTGTGTGCTTGTGTGTTGCTGTGTGATTGTTGGGTCTTAACTGCTAAGTGAGGACATACTAGCCCACTACAAAAATGACAAAAAGTGACCCGTGAATAAAGGCACATGTTAGAACAGGTGTTGCATTAGATACAGGTCACAATACAGTGTTTTGCTGTTAATGGTTGTGAGCATAATGGTGTCATTACAATCTGATTTACTCTGATTAATAATAAACTGTAGGTCAAAGTTTAGTGCAGCGCTTAACTGACAGGCAGTCTGTGTCAGACTTAAGAGTCCCATTGAAGGGGATTTATTGTAAATCAGATCACACTCTTGTTCAGGCTATTCGCTCTTGTTTGCAGCAGTAAATGTTTGTCTCGTAGCCTTGCTTCGACAATAAAAAACAAATTTAAAATGGAATAAAACACCTGCAGAGGTTACGTGCATGTGGCAGACACAGCCAGCTTTGCAAAATGAGATTGAGATGAGATGATTTACTTGTAAAATACTATTTCAAATTGTTTTAACCCCTTAATAGCCTGCTTTTGCTCCGCTTTAAGTAGCTCCTAACAGCAGTGGGGTTATCCAACACTTGATTCAAGCTATTTGATAGTTACAGAGTTTAATAGTCATACACTTCTCATTTACGTGGCTGTGTCAGTAATTAGAGATGCTCATGCATATTTCTCCAAAATCCAACCTGGTCTATTTCAAATGTTCAGAATCTTTGAGCTCTTCGTTCTACATATTTACAATACAATAATATGTACTGTATTCTAGTTTGTTTGTTTGTTTTTTAAGATTCAAAGTGTTTTTAGTTGTTTCTAAAAATGAATAAAACCACACAAATAAAGCCAAAGGCATTGGAGTCATTTCATAAAAAACATCAGTGATTTCCTCCCACGAGTTACATGTTCTCAAAATACATAAGAGTGGATGGGAATTTGTTGCTTGTTGCTCAAGAATTTGGCTTCAGATTGTGAAACTTGGAGCTGCTGTAAAATTGATTTGCTTGCGAAATTTCACATGACTAGCTGCTCTAGTTGGGAAATAGTAATGAAACACCATACTTCAACCCCATCCCATGTACTACAGGGATCTGTAACTGTTCATCCGTCCATCAATCCATCCATTTACTACTGCTTATACGAGTTCAGGTTGCGGGGCCATCAATCCACACAAGACACTAAAATCCTACGGCTCCTCCTGTGGTTGATGGGCCCACAGGAGGACGGACCTATGGAGTTTCTTTGGGCTTGCTTTTCCTACCCTGGGCCTCGTTCCAGGATGGGACCCCTGTGACTCAAATCCCACCACTGCAAGAAGGTTACAATTCATTTTTGCACGTCTTCATTAAATAAACCTGTTTTATATGGAGTGACTCAATGATATCCAAAAGCCTGCTGTATATGAATAAATTCTCTAAACTTGAGCTCCTGACTCTATTGCCTTTTGCTTTTTTCAGTTACATTCCTTTTGATCCTCTTTACTTTGGTCATCTTCAAAGAAACACCTTCTCTTTGTAGCCTTGACCCTTTATATTCTCTCCTCTGGCTCCTGCTCAATCAATTTAGAAAATGAGATGCTTAACGTGAGTGCTTCTGGTTGAATCTGAGGACTTTATTATACTGAAAATGGGAAAGTTGCACTGTAACAGTCTGGGAGCTTATTTTTACACTGACCTTCTGGCCATATACTACAAACGCTTACTGTTTTCATCATTACAGATGCTGTATGTATATATGTACTGTAATTATATAAGTCTCTAGTGGATAACAGTAGCATATGTTCTTACCTTCATGTTAAGATCAAAGGAAGTAGATTCACCATATGATAGAAATATTCTTTTTTTTTTTTTTAATGTGCCATAGGCGAGAGGGAGAAAGCTGGATGAAAACAGCAAGAAGAGAGATCAAAAAGTGAGCAAAAAGTGTAGTGGACATGTGATTAGAGTCAACAAAAGATATACAAAGCCAGTGTCGATTGGTTTGCCTACATTCACTGATGATTTCACATAAACAAGCAGCTGTTATATTGATATCAAATGTGGATTCCCAGCCCTTAGGATTATATTATATTATATTATATTATATAGTTGAATACCATGCATTTGTGTGCGATTGTCAGTCCAGGAGGCTGGACAGAGAGATGATAGAGAGACTGTATAGGAGCACAAAGAACCAGGTGAGCAAATGTGCAGGTAGTGAGGTTAGGTGAGAAAACAGCTCTATTTCTAGTTTGCATCTTGTCCAGGTGTATGGAGTGGCAGGGTGGTTCTTAGGCACTACAACAGGTCATCCAACTAAATGAGTTGCTTTTTAACATTGTAATGCAATGTTGTAATTGTATTGTAAAGGGATTGTATGCATGGCATTATGATTGGGGGCTGAGCCACCTTTACAAGTTTTAACCTGTTATGTTCTCAGGCTAATTTTGGCTGCAAACAGAGATGAGTTCTACAACAGGCCATCCAAAGCTGCAGACTTCTGGGGGGCCAGCAATGAGATCCTCAGTGGTAAGCCTGTACATATACACTTGAGACCACCAGTCAAGCTTTTCACTAAACAGCAGTAATTTTTAAAGCTAAAGCTAACACAAATTAGTGAAAAACTTTCTTGTATGTTTTGTGTAAACGTGTCTGTTAGAATTTAATTGCTTATTTTGATTAATATATGCAAGGTTGGTTGGCTTTTTAGTACTGCTTAACAAACTTAACCTGTAAGAATAAAGAGCTTCCATTAGTCAAGGAAAAACCCCTTTCCTTCACCTCAAAAATCCATCGCAGAACATCCCCACCCACAGCAAACTACATTTAATTGACTGATGTTCAATACACATTATGGCTAATCAGAGAAAATCAGTCTTCTGTTTTTCTGCTGAGGGAAGAAATGGTGCGATATCCTCGTTGTTCGCCAGTCTCCTCTACCCTTTGTAATAGAGGGGTCAGAACTCGACTAGTGGGTTCTTAATTGATGGCTGTTTTTATGCAATGTGACAGGAATAAATGGCTCTGTCTTATCTGCAGGGCTGGGGGATGAACGGGGCGGGAGTGTGGTGGGTGGGTAGCAGTAGGGCCCTGAAGGAGACGTAGCATGGCGAGAAGGAAAGTAAGCTATTGGTCCCAGTGGAATCTAGCTAGCTTTCCATCCACCCTCAGAGGAATTAGACCATTTGGCTCTCGAGGTCACTGACTGTATAAATGGACCTGTCTTTATTGATCACCAGGAAGTGCTGCAAATTTGCAGGGCCTGACATTCTTTGTGTCAACTGGAGGAGAGGGATGTAGAAAGAAAACATTCATTTACTGATGGACTAAAGTAATTCCTGCCATCACTCTTATGAGATTTCATTCCAATTGGACAACATCTTGAAGGTTATATAAGTTTTATACTTCCTCTGATTGTGATGTCAGTGACACAGAAAAAAATATGTTCTATTTGTGCTTAATGTGGACTCGATTTCTTACTGCCACTCAGTCTATCTACTATATGAAACAAGCTATTTAAGCCGCTCTCCCTTTTAGACTGCTCTCCCTTCAAACCTAATTTCTTTTGATTGGCAGTTTCTTCCAAACAGAAGGTTTTGCACAGTTGGGGGGCGGGGCTCCCGTGTTCACAGCCAGACCTGTGTGCCTAAATGGTCATATTTGGGATATCCACTGCATATAGAACTATGACCACACACACACTGACGTCATTATTTGAAGTTTTGTCTATTTTTAATATCCACATTTTTAACATTTGTGCATACAGCATGATGTCAAATAGGTAAAAGCATAATAAGACCATTTCAAAAATAATAGGTAATATATATTTGCTGCTAATATCAGAGAAACGTCAAATTTCCATTACTAATTATTTATTCATTTTTCTTTTTTTATTATTTATTAACATTTTTCTAACTGTTAAATTCTTTCTCTTTCACATCTTTTGCATATTGCATGAATTTATGTGTTTTTTCTCAAACTAGCACTTAGCTGCAGTGAATAATTAAAAGGTCTGTTTGCCATATGATTAGTGACAAATGACCTAGTTCTTTCTTGAGTTAATCATTCGTTACCCATCATTTGTTCTTGTTAAGGAAAACTGGCATGCAAAGGTTGCAGGGTATACTGAAGAATCTCTGTTATTATCCGTTAAAATCGAGTCATACTCTTTTCATGTGAGGTCTGATGCCCCTCTCTTTTTAAAAATACATTGTAACTCTGTGTTTATCAGGCCTGGACTTGGAGCTAGGGAAGGAAGGGGGGTCATGGCTGGGGATCAGCAAAAGGGGCAAGCTGGCTGCCATCACCAACTACATGGAGGGACGTCCTAACCCTGATGCACAAGGACGAGGTAATCAGCCATGAAAATGTCCCAAGTGCCCCTTTACAGCCTCAGTGTCTAGAATCCATGTGATAATATAACTGATTCTAAGGAATAAGTAGTACACATACATTACATACATTTCTTATTACGTTTGCTAATTTGCAGGATTTCTAGTGTCTCACTATTTAATGGACAAGGATCAGGACAACTACTCCTACCTGAAGAAGGTGTCGTCAGAAGGCCACCTGTACAATGGGTTTAACCTCATCACAGCTGAGTTCAAGTGAGTAAAATGTGTTGTGAAATCCATCTGCATATTTGCTATGCACTGATAAAGCTGATTCAAATAAGCATATCCATAATGTGAATGTTTACACTAAGATTTTGTTATAAAAACAGACGCTATCCACTGTTGCATTTCATAAGATGAAATATTTTCCAGAGAGTGAGAAGAAATATGCAAAATAGCCACACTAGACTGTATAATGTGTGTCTTCTCACAATCTAAACAGTAAAGGAGTCTCTTTTTTATTTTATTTTTTACTGGGCTTTAACTTTGTTCCTCTGAATTTTGGCCTTACCACGGAAAGAAAACCACAAAAGCAACATCTTCATCTTTGGAGTGCCAGCCAGGCAGAACTGAAAAGACACTGAGCTGCGAACGAGCCAGCATTAAAATTCCAAAGGAACACCTGTTCATATTTCAGGGTTATAAACAAAGAAACTCTAGACAGCATAAAAAATAACGAAGGCTTTTTTCCCCTCCCGTGTGCTTCACAAGCCTGACTTGACTGAATTTGATGATAAGCATAGAAAAGAAAGAATATGGGCTCAGTGCACACTCGGATAGCTGTCAAGTTGTCGGCCCATGTTGAGAGCTGCATTATAGTGAAGCCATACTGTTGTCTTAGGGAGCTGGAGCATAGTGTAGCTGATGTAAAGGCAATATTACCTGAAATTACAAAAATATGTAACATAAAAAGTTTGCTTTAAAGTGTTGACGCTTGATGCTGTGCTGCTGATGGTAGAGAAACCGCTCCTGACAGGAGTACAGCCAGCTCTCCTGCTGATAACATTATGACTGCACCTGCCCAAAGGAAAGCGGGGAAAAGGAGAGTTCAGAGGTTGAGCTGCAATATAGCTCTAAAAGTTGTGTCTCTGTTGGAGAAGAAAAAGTGGACTTTTCCTCCTCTTAACATAGCCTGAAGTAGTTTGTTCTCCCAAAAAGAGCTTTCAGGATAGAGAAATATTTTGTTTTTCATATTCTATTTTTTGCCACCTAATAATTTCTACCAACTCCAATATAATGGATAAGGTGCTACTTTTTGAAACAGTATTGTAGGTTGGAAACATCTTCTGTGGCTTTGGCTACGTTCACACTGCAGGTCTTAATGCTCAATTCCAATTTTTTGATCAAATCCGATTTTTTTGTCTGCTTGTTCACACTACAAATAAAATGCGACAGCAAACGCGCTCTAGTGTGAACGCTCAAAGCGGCCGCATGCGCAAAACAAGACGTCACACACAACGCGCTCTGTTTAGACCCAGAGCAAACAGTATTGTGTGACTGATGGCCCTTAATATAAAGACTTCGGACTTTACGTTTCCCAATTTTTATTTTTAAGTTATTTTGTTATTTACATAATAATGTAAATAACCTAATAATGATCCTTATTGCTGTTTTAGAGGAGCGCTGCTTCAAAGGATAGCTGCAGATTTCTGTCAGAATCTGCAGATTATACAGTACAAATAAAATGTTCACGTTTCTCCAACGTTGTCTTCCCAGCAGTTTCACCGGATGGCCAGGAAGCGTTCGCAATGTCTTCTCGGGCGCTTCTCCGGCACTGATAATTGGCGTCTGTCTTGTGTCAGTGATGTAAAAGACGGATTTAATGCGACTTGACCGTTCAAACAGCAGTCACTTTCTGAAACATCGGATATGTATCAGATTCAGTACCACATACAAAAGTGACCCAGATCGGATTTGAAAATATCGTATTTGTGCCGTTCACACTGTCATACCATGATCGGATATGGGTCGCATAGGGTCAAAAAAATCGGATTTGATGCGCTTTCGCCTGCAGTGTGAATGTAGCCTTAGGTATTGCAAGTTTCAGCAATACAACTGAAAGACTTAAACATATCTCTGTAATGTAGTGGCTCATTCAAAGCTAAGCTTATTTATAGGGCAATATTTTATATGAATTATGAATACAGTTGCCAAATATCAACATTTTTGATCAATATATATTTACCACATGCAGAAACCAATGTCACTCCTACATTTGTGATCGTGGTGTATTCATTTTTAAAATGGCATAATAACAGTAGAACAAATTGGCACCACAATGCACAAAGTGATATATTTTAGATTGTTTGCACTATACTGAGATTCACTGTGTCTCAGTACCATCAATATATTAGGCTACATTCTGTGAAAGCATCATATGAGTTACTGTGGGACTCCTATCGTGCTGTTTGGCTGCTGAGCTTTAAAGTATACTGCAACTCTGGTTCACTTTAAATATAGTTAGCTAGACTTTTTTTGCCTCTCACGCTAATAATTTTCACATCATTTTTTTAAGTATTTTGCATCTGAGAGACTAGATTTCCCAATCTCAGCAGACTTTGCACCTCAAACTGTGAAGAAAGCCACAAGAGTTCAGCATACCACTGAACCGAGTGAAATACACACATGTGAGATTCCAAACAAACATGTATTTTTAAAGGTCTGTGTATATACTTGTGTGTATACCTGCACAAAAAGTCAGCTACTTCGAGGTTTATTTTCAGAAGTGTCGGTATCATCTGAGCCTTTGAAAGCTTTTTGGTATACCTCTTTT
The DNA here is from genome assembly GCF_056152115.1 of Neolamprologus brichardi. Lineage (NCBI taxonomy): Eukaryota > Metazoa > Chordata > Actinopteri > Cichliformes > Cichlidae > Neolamprologus > Neolamprologus brichardi. The sequence continues at coordinate 4,566,678 of NC_142115.1, read as the reverse complement.
TTTTCTTTTTCTTTTTTTAACCTAGGGGCAACCATATGACATTATCTAGATGGCTTAGCTGCTATTTTTGATCAGCTCAGAATATGCAGATGTCCCTGTTAAAACCAGGGGCAGCAGTTACACATGCACAACCCTGCAGGAATTCCTCTTTTATTACACTCACACTACCCCACACTCAAGAGGGACCAGCAGACTGTAACTGCATGTTTATGATGTGATAATGCTTCATGTCTGCTTTGTCTGGGCTAAAAACTGTCAGCAGAGCCTTATTAAGTCAAAATATGCCATGTTTCCCCCCCTCAGATGCCTGTCTGATGGGAGTCACTTTCACTGCAGATAGAGATGATAAGCAGCGACAAAAAACAAGCTTCATCTTTTTTAGTAAGCACCATCATTACCAGCCTGTTTGTTATCCACTGCAATGTGCCCAGCTGCCCTGAGGAAATAAGGTGTTTGGTTTCTTTCCGAATCAATAACTGCTGGTGGATTGACAGTAGCTTTACATGACAATTAGAGGCTTTTGGTTTCATCTGTAAGCACAGGCGTGATTTACGATGTGGCGACTGGTGGCAGTGGGGTCAAGATGTGCCCCCTTCTTTGTGTAAGTCTCATCACTCTTTACACGTACACGAGAGCAAGACTGTACACTTAACATACAAACTATTTGATAATTTATTTATTGCTGCTTATTAATAAGACGTCTCACCAGGAATATTCTTTAATCATCTTGGATTGGATTGTGCATGAATAATTTGGTCTGTGGCAGCCTTGCATTTCAAGAAATGTCTACTGGGCCTCACAGTCGTGAAGCTAATGCCATATATATTTAAATTTTGATCTGACTCAGATATTCTCAGCTTGATGCTCTCGAGGCTCCATATCCAACACTTCATCTGACTTGTCTATAGCTCTGGTTTTTGATCCCACTTTAAGTCGCTCTTGCTTTAAAGTCAATGCCCAGAGATTATCCATTTTATTAAATATGTGCTCTGATGTTTGCCCGCAAAGAAATGCCTCCCTAATGCACTTTCAGTTTGGCTGTTTAAAAAAAAAAAACAACTTTAGAAAGTGGTTCGATCTTATTGCCCCAAACCCTGTGTTGTAATTCTTGGCAGAAACTTGTTCAGGCTCAAAAAGAAACACAGCGGGGCAGCAGATACGCACATTCCACAGTATCGGGGCGGATGAACTCTCAACATTTTAAAGAAACTGTACTGTGAGGATTTGTTTTTCTTCTCTCCAAAGTGCTTGTAACATCGCCTCCGGGGAAATCATATTCTGTTTTAGAAGAACAGAAGATGAGATTCTCCTGAGTGGATTACAATAAATCGCACTGCATGATTCACTCCAGATGTCTAAAAAGTGCCATACAAATTTAAATGATGTTAATTTTTGCTCTCTGGTTGTTTGCACGGTCGTATGCACAGCCTTTTTGTATCAGATGGGAGGTCTGAATTCCAATACATCACTGGTGTAATATAAATATTTGAAGTTCCATGTTTCCATACAGTATTTGAATGTTTTACTAAGAACTACATCTGTCATGTGTCTCTTTTCAATCAACATGGTGCCATCACACTGACTAGAAATAGTTCCTTGCATTTTTACAGGAACATATTGCCAAAGTTGGAATCACTGATGGTGACTAGGCGAGATGTAGGAACACGTCCTTGCTCATAAATCCCAAAGATTCTGTCTGCTATGATTCATTTTTTTTCCCTCAAAAATTACCTGAATTTCTTGAAAGCTCACTCAACCATTTCAGCCAACTACACTACAGCTGGTGATGCTCTGCAGCCTCAATATAGAGGACTCTTCATTAGAACACTTCTCAGCTAGCATACTGATTAACTCTCTGACTGGGATCTGAAAAAGCCTGTTTTTGACTCTTCCCTCTTTGTTCTCGCTCTGCCCGATGGTCCCGACCTCCTGCTGTTCCCTCATCTCAGCCCAAATAAACCCACGGCGCACCTGATGGGACTTTCAACATTTTAGCCAGTTTCAAACAGCACAAATGGAACTCGCTCTCCATAAATCCTCCACCTGCTGCCACCATGGTCAATTTGATTTGATATCACTGCAAAGTGTGTAGATAGAGCCAGGCTGTTGAGGTATTGTTGAGTGAAGACCTCAATACCAAGACAAAATACTAGTTCAGACAATTTTATTTTTGCAGAGCAGACAAATAAAGGCTTCTCTCTCAGGTTACAGTGCCATCTGGTTCTCATTGACTGGCTACCATGTGCATGCTTGGATGAGCGGTGACTGCTTTCGCCTTGAGTGAATATTGGCCAGTGCTGATGTGTTTATAGTTGTTGGTTCAAGAAGCCATGCTCAGTTCTGAGGTTTAAAAGAGATACAAATATTTCAGCGAAATATGCGTGTGGTGTGAATGAGACACGGCAGGTCCATACATCAGTTTTGAGCCATCCTTATTGACCGCAGCTGCCAGACGCACATACGTCACACCACAATACACCACAACAACCCCAATTCCCCGGCGGGCATGATTGCGGATGCCGTGCAGGTGCGTCCACCCAGCACCGCGTCCACGCCCCACCACAATGCGATATACATTTAATACAAGCAAGATTATAAATGGTAAATGGTAAATGGCCTGTATTTGTATAGCGCTTTTACTAGTCCCCCCCTAGGGACCCCAAAGCGTTTTACACACCCAGTCATCCACCCATTCACACACATTCACACACTGGTGGAGGCAAGCTACAGTTGTAGCCACAGCTGCCCTGGGGCAGACTGACAGAAGCGAGGGTGCCATTATCGCGCCATCGGCCCTTCTGGCTCACTTCTGGCCCACACCAGTAGGCGGTAGGTGAAGTGTCTTGCCCAAGGACACAACGACCAAGACTGTCCGAGCCGGCAACCTTCCGATTGCAAGACGAACTCCCAACTCTTGAGCCACGATCGCCCCGATGAGTGGGCAACTCCAGGCCTCGAGGGCCAGTGTCCTGCAGGTTTTAGATGTGTCCTTGATCCAACACAGCTGATTCAAATGGCTAAATGACCTCCTCAGCATGTCTTGAAGTTCTCCAGAGGCCTGGTAATGAACTAATCATTTGATTCAGGTGTGTTGACCCAGGTGATATCTAAAACCTGCAGGACACCGGCCCTCAAGGCCTGGAGCTGCCCACCCCTGTCTTACACCATTATGTTTGTGTAACCAGGCTGACTTAAGACAATGGTTTTCACCACATCATCATGTCAAACTAAGTTATTGGGGAATTTATCATTTTTATCGACTTTAATAAGAAAATTAACACTGTAAACTAAAATTTCAGTTCATATGTAGGAGGAATTCAAGCGCAGTATTTACACCTTTTTTGAAGCAGTCAGCTTGGAGTCCTTACTCCTTTCAGACTTGTTTGAGCTAACTGAAAAGCCTAAAAAAAAAGATCTGATTTTGCTGGCACACAGCCCCATCAAAAATGGACATTTGAAGATCGGAAAACCAAGCCTGTTCTTCTGTTCCACTGAGGCTGGCATGTCTGACAAGCATGTTTTTGTTTTTAAAATCAATTATTACCTAAATGTCAGGCTGATAGCATTGGCAAGCTTCTGTTTATTTTCCCTTGGGACGTCATTTTCATTTGACTTAGCTGGACTCCTGGTTGTCCACATTCCACCTGCACAGGCTCTAAACCCCACTAGTGGAGACAAACCCACAGTTTGAGAAGCCCAGATGTAGGGGATGATTATGTAAATCAGGTCAACATGGCGCTAAATCTGAAGGAAATGCTCAACATCTTGGGCAGTCCATGAAGAGAAGGAATGAGGGTGTGAATTATATTGTTCATGTTCCCGTAGAGCAAAACATAACTAAGCACCCACAACTAAGAGATTTTTCAGCATTGTTTAACTGACCTGTTTTAATTGTTTATTCTGTAAATGATCAGAAATAGTTTCTTTCAGGCAAGTGAAGTTGAGAAAAATCTAATCAGTTGAAATATTTGGTTTTTTTTGTTGAAAAACCAAGCAGGCTCATTTGATTATCAAAGCCGTTACAAAATAACATTCTTTCAATTTACGAATTCATTAATAGACTTGTTTTTCTCAACGTGACATGAAATCTTTGTTAATAATGACAAATATTCTCAGCTTGTGGTGCTAACAGGTCAGACTGTCTAATATGTATTTTGGCTTTTAAAACTATTTAGTAAATGTATTCGCAGAGTAAAAGCCCAGCAGCATATTTTGCCCTTGTCTTGCCAGCTCTCAACTGGGAAACTTTCCAAGTCAGATGTTGAAACAGTGTTGCACCACATTTGAGATTGACTGATGCCACTGGTATTGCTGTCATAAAACTGACATCAAAAAAACGAATTCCACTACTGGTTCAAAGGCTTCGATCATAATTTATTATTCACTCTCCGGTACCAAGGCTGTGACAGATGCCCTTGATGTCGGATAGATTTTTTTCAGACTGAATAAATTCCCTCTAACTGAGGACTTTGCAAGGAGATCTAACACCGTAACTAAATGGCTTTTGTGGTAGTCAAGGGTGTTTGCAGCACTAATTTTTGCTTTGAAACCTTAATTTCACCCAGTTGTCCTTTGTGGATAACATCAAAATTGTTCTAGTGTGGTATAGTATTTTAACTTTCCCATTTCTTAATTCCTATTTTCCAGGGCTGCAAAGAAAATGCATCATTAAAAAATGCTATATGGTGCAGTTTGTTATTCTCTTTCACCCTCAGCGCTCATTTTCCATGTTTCCCCGAGGAGTGCCCCTTTGAACTTTCTCTTTGCTCTAATTCGCTTTATTTCAATAGCCTCAAAGTCTTCTGACTCCTGACACAACAGTCATAATTAGACATAAACACGTTTGATTATTATAAAATGTCTAATTTCCCATCTTACTGTGTCCTCTCTAGAGCTAAACAAGACATTGTGTGTTACTATGGAAACAGAGGCAGCCCTGAACCCATCCGTCTAAATCCAGGTCTGTGTTTTCAGTATGGTTGCTGTAGAAACCTTTCATACCTTTCCTCCTGGCCTATGGCTGGCTCATGTCAGTCTGACATTTCCGCAGTGAAATTGCTCTCAGATTGAAGAACACACCAGAAAGACACTAGCAGAGCTTGCTAATGTTTAAATTTGTCTGTATTTATCTTGTTCCCCCTCAGCAGGAATCTACGGCTTGAGCAACTCGCTGCTGGATACTCCATGGAAGAAACTGCTGAAAGGCAAGCAACACTTCACCAGCGTCGTCAGCGACCAGACGCTCTCTTGCGATGGGCTGGTGCAAGAGCTGCTCAGTGTCCTTAATAATGAGGAGCTGTAAGTTCACAAACACCCACTTAAATCTCATTCAAGCGCATTTTAAATTGTGTGTATGTAGGAGATGCCACTGAAAAAGCCTGATACTCTGCTCATGACCTGCTCTATGTCCTGAGCTACAGCCACCCCACCCCAACAACAGAAGTGACTGTTGTTGTTATTTTGCACTATCAGAGTAAAAGTGAATTGAATCGGTGACTATAGATTACCCATAGATGTGAATGTCAGTGCATTTGAGCTCTGTGCCAGACTGTCAACCTGACATAAGCTCCAGTCCCCTGGTGACTCTGAAACGGATGAGCTGAAGGGGATGGATGGATTGATATATAAGATAAATAGGTGCAATTAATTGAAGCATAATTTAAGAAGAGGGTGAAGGGTGTTGTCTAATAGACCAATAGACATCCCTGTCAGAATCAGAGCCCGCTCAGCGTGGTTGACAAATTAGACCAAACTGTAAAACACTAAATTAATTTTTATTGCTTTAGTTAACTAAAATATTTTCCATATCTAGTTTTAATTTAGTTTTATATACTTTAATAATCTTGCACAGCTTTGAAGACCCCCAAATGAAATTCAGATATAAGGGTCGCTGAGAGGAGATCCAGCACATTAATCGGTCACACATGGAAGGTGGTTAAAACGGGACTTACAGGGAGCGATCACCAATAGCACTCAGCTGGTATAATCTGACCCAAGTTTCCATGCAGACACCCATACACTTAAAGGGCATTGGTGGATTTTATGGATCGCTCAGAAATGGAATTTGCTTCAAGAGCAATAAATAACGAAAAAAGTATTACTGCATGTGCAATTAAAACCCGACACGCTTTCTAAAGTTATCTGTTTTGTTTTTGTTGTTGTTGTTTTAACAGGAACACACCTGATCCAATCCAGGAGACTCAGGGTGATGGATATAGCAAGTCCATGATCCAGGCTCTGTCAGCCGTGTGTGTTCGCTCCCCTCATTATGGAACAAGGTCAGTGCCTTCCTCACTCACCAGATATCATTTCTCTCTCCCCCCTTGTGTGTTCACTGGTGGTGACTGACACTGCTGTGCTAGACAGCAAGATCACAGAACAGTGAACTCTTGGCACACAAAAAAAATCCCCAGTGTAATCAATCCTCCACAGCAATGAAACACTGGATTATTGGGTAAAAGGTCAGAGGGTTAGTCCTTTCCAAAGCTATCAAAACATCATTTAGCAGGGCAGCGGCAAACAGTGTCTGAAAAGTGACTTTTCATAACCACTGTCATACATATTAGATATTAAATTTATAATTGTTTTCTTCTCTGTATTGTTATCCATTCAGGACCAATACAATTATCCTGATAGATGCAGAAGGGAATGTGATCTTCACAGAGCGCACCATGCTTGACTGTGACACAACCAAATGGAGCACCAGTTCTTTCCAGTTCAAACTGCAGGAGTGAAGACACAATGGAGGAAACCTACTCTGTGCCTTTCTGCATCATCCCTCCTTCCTCCTTCCGCACCATCTCCTTCAGCTGAACCTCACGTGACCGCAAAGACTCATCAGCACTTTTTTTATTCAGCTAGTCACTAGCTGCCTCGTTAACATCAGTTTCATATATTTCTTACTTTTGATTTAATTTAAAGATGTATGCTAATTTAAAAAGATGCCAAAGGACATTTAGAGTTTTGTAGAGGAAAATATTTTACCTACATGTCATGAACCTTCTCAGAAATTATAGATTGCTTGTAATTTGGTAAATATAAGATTGGTGTGATGCCATTTTCTGTCATGAACGCTAGACGTTGTGGCCCTTTCACACACATGGCAAAAGACAGGAAATGATCTGTGTACATGCAGTACATTACGACTGGTTCTGACATTAGTGGTTTTAAATACAGCTTGTCTGGGTGAAGTGTAGAAAAGCTCGTCTGCGGTGCATGAATACATGCTTTTTGGTGTCCGATGTAACCTTCCATCCACGATTTACATTTTACGCTCTATTTTCAGGCTGCAGGCTAAAATGACATCCTATGACGTGTCATAGGGTCACATATATTTTTCTAGAAGATTTAAGTTCACACGAGTCATCACCAGGATTACTGGCTACTTTGTAAGTTTCTGATTACCCTGTCATTGGTGTTTAGGTAATTATGCGTCACAGCATCAAATGTTTCAATGCACTGTTAAATGCACTGGATCTTGAATAAACAGCCTGAAAATAAACAACAGTTTATCCAAACACCTCTCTTTTTGATTGTTGCATTATGATTACGGATACAAAATAACTGTCAGGAACCATGTGCTCACACACACATCAGTCTTGCTGATTTCACTCTATATCAGTATAGGCCTAGGAAGCAGGCTCCGCTGCTTCCTGTATGACTCCAGGATTTACCCACACGCAGGTGACGTATGATGTAATGTATTTATTAATGTGAAGAAAGCTTTTGTAGCCAGATTGAGCCCATGGTTAATTTGACCTTCTTCTTCTGTTCCCTAAAAAAAGATGATTTGTGAGTAATATGTACATATGTATTTTGATCTTTTGTTAGCTTTTTCTATTTAAAATCTCCCTATGGTCATTTAACCAGTATCCCTGGTTTGCAGTGTTATGCCACTGTATGTACTTTAGCTGAGCTGCAACTGTTTTCAAACAGTGACCCCTCCTGCCTGTGTGGAATATTGCACCCTTCAGGATGTACCTGAACATTTGGTGTATTTAAAGATTACCTTCTTATTTTTTTAACCAGCAGAATGGGCACTGGTATCTTCACATCAATGTTTTAAAGCAATACAGCATCTAAAGAGGTGTAGAGGAGTATAAATCTAGACAAGTACAAATAGAATACCAGTGGCACAGCATTAAAAAATAATGCAGTTTTTATTTTTATCTGATTAATTTCAGCTGTGAAACAAATTTTCATTTCATTCCATTTTTATAGGCTGTATGTAAACATCTTTATAGTTTTCTTCATATACTGTGTGCTGTAAACATCCACCAGTCCCACAATTAGCACTCTCTGCTAAAGGCAGCAAGAGTCCACTGGACAAAACCAAAGCATGTTTTGTAAGATTTTGCATCACTGATTAAACATATCTGAATTTATTGATTCATGCAGGAGGTGTGTAGCACATGCTCACTTTAATGTTATGTTATAATTTGGTTGCTCTTCCCATTTTTAAAAAAAAATTATCCTTTTTTAATGCTTGTCGGCTACCCCTGCTAATCAAAGTGTGCATAAAGGGATTTCACGCAATATCACGAGTTTCAAAAATGTGAACCATCCCACTGGTTCACAATATTCAAATTTCCAAAGAGGAATTGGAAAATGTTCTTTCCCTGAAAATGTCTTTTACTGAAGCTGCATCTATCCTTTCCATCTCAAGGCCTACTCTGTAAGACTATTATAACAAGTAAGTCATACAGTCTCTTACATTTAATGCTTCATTGAGCTGTATGTTTAAGTGTAGAAGAAAACCAAAGATCAAAGACGACACAGTTCAGTGCCAGTTAGCAAAGATGATGCATTTTGTCCTTTGGATGCATCATATTGCTGGTCTCTGTCAGCCTCTGTGGACCTTCACCACCATCTGCACCACACACGAGGGTTTGAGCCCATATTCAGATAGAGATGCAGAGTCGTTCACCGATAGCTTCCCAGCAACAGTCAGCCGGACTTCAGCCATAAGATATCCTACACACACAACAGAGGACAGAGATGAACCTCACAAAATATTTAAACATGTCAAAAATAATTATGTCAGGTAGTGAAGATGCACACATTTTAAACACACTCCTTCTGTGTCCAAAACTCCTTAGCAGTGACAACAAAGTTAATATTTCAAACTCATCCTCAGTGCACACCTTTTCCCCCCCTGTGGTCAAGATGCTCTTAGCTGTTTGGTTCCTCCTGCTCAGGATTTCTTCAGAGGAAAAAAGGAAACAAAAAGAAGTTTTAAAAGTTTTTTGTTGGTGGTGTTTTTGACTTTCAAGCTCAATCAAAGCAGAAAAAGACTTCAAAACAAATTCAGTTGAATGGATGGGTATAATCTTCCATTGAAAGCCAGCAAGAAATAACAGTTTTTTAGAGAGTTTTAGTTTTGGTCATCATACACATAACAGCATTCACTGCATTTGCAGTATAATCTGTGACTATTATGAAAGTAACATACATAACTTGAAAAGCTAAAATCAATCATAACATTAAGCTCACCTTGTTTTTGTGGAGAAGGTGATCAGGCTTTTTAGCTGACCTGCATTGGCTACCCATAAAATACCGCATCCAATTTAAAATACTGCTGCTTATGTTTAAAATTACCAAACACACAGCACCAAGCTACCTTAAGGAACTCCTTAAATCGTATGTTCCTGCCAGAGCATTAAGATCATCTACTCAGTTACTCTTGGCGCAGCCTAGATCTCGGCTGAAGTCTAGAGGTGACCGGGCGTTTGCCCTGGCTGCACCAGAGTTGTGGAATAACCTTCCGATTTTGATCCGGGCGTCTGATTCTATCCAATCTTTTAAATCACGGTTAAAAACCTATTTGTTTAATCTCGCCTTTCCTGCTTGTTAATGCTCGCACCTGACTTTTAGACTTGCTCTATTTTTTTTCTTATACATATTTTTTTATGGCTTGTGCTTTTATTATGTTTTTATTTTGATATGCATTTTATAATACCCCTGTGCATTAGTGGCATTGACCTGTGAGTATATTTGATACTTTGCTAAGGCCTCATAATACTCGTGTTACTTCTCTGTCTCTTATGTTAAGCACTTTGGTATACCGCTGGTTTTTAAATGTGCTCTATAAATAAAGATTGTTGTTGTTGTTGTGTTTTTCTTCATGTCCTGAGACCAGGTGCACTGGATCATCACCAGCTTGTATCTTCATCCTTTTTCACTCAGTGAAGTCTTTCTCTTTGTTCCCTTTGCAACAGAAAACTACTGTGTGATCACAGGTGAAGTTAGGGATATTTTTCCTGTGCAGTTTTTATAGTGCTTCATTTGGTGATAGCTGTTGATCCACTTTGACCTTTCGACGGTGGAAAAACGTAATATTTCTTCTTACCATTAGGCTAAATATAGATATAACAATTTATAATATGTCAGCAGCATCCCTGTAAGGCAGGTCTCCCTGTAGTGTCCCGAATGCAGATCCATTGTGATAAGAGAGAATGGATCCGATTTGAATGTCCTCTGTAAAGTGTGCACAGCAGTAAATGGACAGCCGTTTGAATTCTGCTTGCAGTGTTTGAGGGAATGGGAGCGTCCACGGCCTTGGAAAGACTGCTGGGAAAATCACTAAAAACACTACAAACCTGCCCAGATATAACCTTTGGTTCATTGGAGGAAGTCCACGGATGTCCTTCTATCCGTCACTGTCTCACCTCCTGGTTGAGTACAGCAAGTGGAATTGTAAATTTGTTGTTTGTCCTCGATGTAAGGTAAAGTTATGTTTTCTATGCCTGAAGAGCTCTACTAAATTTAAATTTTTAAAGCGACTTCTGTGTACCATGCTCCAGTGGTGTAGCTGTAAGGCAGAAGAAATAATGACAGAGACACAAAGCTTCCAAGTTTTACTTTTGATGTGGGAGTGCCTTATTTGTAATAATGTACCATGCTGTGTTTTTTAATTCCCTTTTTATAATTCTCTATCTCTCTAATTCTCTCCAAATCAGATATAATTAGTTTTGGGTTTTATTGATGAGAAATTTGCTACTAAATGTGATCTTTACAGCTGCATTATGTCCGAATCATAATGATAATAAACCTGAAAAATGTAATTCATTCATAAATGTGAAATATAGTTAATCATGCATTATGTTATTACTCATTCCTTAAAATTTAGTTATTTTATGTTGACCTGTCATTGTCTGCTGCTTCTTTAGCATTAGCTTGATGGCATTAATCACTTATGCTATTCAGGCATTTTTTCCGTGGTTTTTTTTTTTTTTTTTTTTTTTTAGCTTTATGATGACTGCTATTTTTTCTTCTAAAGTGTTTAAGGAAATCAATGTCTATTTTATTAAAACCTTGTTATGCTTAATAAACAGTTAGGGTGTAAAGCATGCATGTTACAAGCACGTAGATGCTTTTATTTACAGTTTGTCGTTGGTTTCTTCTGCTTGTGCAGTTTTCCAGCCACCTTCTTCCCGTGCAGCACACAGTCCCAACATGATCAGACATGCAGAACAGCCGTGTGGGTCAGCATCCCCTGACACCACACCCTGAACCCACCAGCCAAAGCCCTCCCTGCAGCTGAGCCACAAACCACATATTATCTCATTTAGAATTTTTTTTTTAAGTAACTGACAAAACACGTAGTTAAGATTAATTTTTAGGGGTTTTGTTGGTTTTATAAACAGTTTAGTTTGAAACACACTGAATAATTCATTAACTACATTTTAAAAATCTGAAAAGCACTGTGGCGGGGTGTGGCCGAGCAGCATCAGGGGAGGGGTGGAGCAGTGGGTTCAGGTTGTGATGTCAGGGGACGCTGACAAGACAATTATATGACGCAAACTGTACGACACACCTACATTCAAAAGTTAAAATTATTTTATTAATTATTTCAATTAAATATTTGGAACAAACTTGTGTGGGCAAAGAGTATGGGGACTATAATTGATTTTAGATCACCTTAATAGTTAATTTCAGTACTGAGCACTCAAAATAATATAAGTAAAATAGTTATAGGTTCACATGGTCGAGGATTGTTTGCGCAGAGTGGTGTGTGTGTGTGTGTGTGTGTGTGTGTGTGTGTGTCCATCCATCCCTAGGTGAAGCTGCACCCGATGAAGGAGAGGAAGAGCGCAAATAAGTGGGGTTAAAGAACACAGCACTTCTCAACGGTTTTTCAGATAATCAGATAGAAGCGCGTTCTCCATTATAAATATGTGTATCCCTTCCATGGGAACGTTCGTTACCATGGGAACGAAGATAAAAGGGATTTGTAGAGTCAATGCGGACTTTGTGGACATTTGAAAAGGTCAGGAGTTAAGAGTGGGACACTTGGGTTTATTTCTTCTTTTTTTCTTTTTCTTTTTGCCACAAGACCGGAAAAACGGCACGTGTCCCTAAGTTGCGGCTTCGGTACGTTGGGATCTACCTATCCGAAGAGGAAGAAGCATAACGGGAGTGACTTTTTTTTTTTTTTTAATTGGCAGATAATTTCAAATGCAGCGTTTCTATCAGCTCAACAAACATCAGCACACACAAACTGTGTGTAGTGTGTAGCACAGTGTGTTGGTAGCCAAATCGCCGGCTGCGGTATTTGACACGAAGAAACAAGAAATCAAGCTGAGACAAGAAGAAGGATTAGAAAGACAAGACAGGAGCGGAAGAAGAGACGTTACGTTTAAAGGTAGGGACTCCTCGTTTAAAGATCACATGTAAGTCCTCATGTTTTTAAATCACATACTGGGTCAGTACAGGTAACATTATGTGTTTTACATAGTGTGAAACGTGCTACAAATCAAACTTAGGTAGACTGTGTTACTTAAAGGCTGCAGGAAAATACTCGGTTGTGTTTAAAAAGGTTGGTTTGCTGTACTGTGATGGATTTAAAGCTAATAAGGATCCTAACTGCAAAAGAAAATAATTTTCAAAAAGGTTGAAATATCTAAAGCAATGGCAGATTAAAAAAAACACACACACAACAGACTGCAGGGAGGTTCTGTTCTGTGATGTCACAATCAAGCTGGTCTGAATAGAGATACAGTCCCGATCAAAAGTTTACGACCTCTTGAAAAATTGCAAGAAAAAAATAAAAAATAAAATAAATCATATTTTGCATGGTTGGATCTTAACAAGGTTCCAAGTAGAGCTTCAACATGCAACAAGCAGAAATTGGACAAAAACGTTTTTTGAGCATCCAATTTATTGAAAACAAACAGAAAAATAAACAGAAATCAAAGTTCCAAACATGAACTCAGTAATGAATAGCTTCACAGCTATTGCTGATCACTTCAAAAAAAATTGTTGCGGCTCTTTTATAACATCACACAAACATCTCATATAAGCTCTATAACTACAGTTTTATGACGCACTCATAGCACACTATGCCCACATTTGTGGAGAGAAACCTTTGCATCATCTGTGGTAATGGGAAACAGTAAGGTTGTCGCTCCCCAACAGTCAGCAGATAACATGTTAATCAGGTTATGTTATGACAATCCCTGCAGCACATTCATTTAAATGTCTTGGAGACATGTGAGTGAAGTTGGCCTCCCTATCTTCAAATCCAAAAAAAGTGGTATCAAACGTTTGTGCTACGTTTGTGCTGGTTATGTGCTGCTATCATTTTAAACATATTAATAAAAAATTCTAGAGGTCATCAGAGGTCAACCAGCCCCCCCAAATTAATGGAATCAAACAAAATTGGTGTCAATCAGTTGTGCTATGTTTGTGCTGGTTTGTGCTGCTAAAATTGTCATTTGTGCTGCTTCTGTTTAAAAGATATTAATGAAAATGTAAAGGTCAAAAGGTCAACCAGCCCCCCCACATTACCCAAATCAAACAAAAGTGGTATCTTTCAAAAGTGGTGGGGTTGCAGCATAGCTGTTGTAGTTAGTGTGGATTGGGTATAAGGTGTGTTTGGTTGGTGGTTTGGTGTGTGAGTGAGGTAAGTAGGAGAGTCGGCCGAAGGCCTGTACAGGTCCGGTAACGGTCTCCTGCAGACTTCTTCTCACCAATGGAGAGCGGGAGGAGTGAGTGGAATAGTATGGATGGTAGTGAAGAGGAAGAGATTGGCGGTCAGGGTGACGAGAATGAGTGGGAAAAAGTGGGAAAGGGGGGGAAGAGGCGCAGAGCTAGTGAAAGGAAGAGGAAAAAGAGAAGTGAGGGTAGTACGGAAGGGACTGACAGTGAAGGTAATGAAGAAGGAACAAATGCGAGTATGAATGTAATTGTCAGGTTTGAGGAAGAGGGTGTGAAGAAAATAGATCCACTTAAGCTGACAAGAGCACTTAAGGCACAAGTTGGGGAAATCACTGATGTTTTGCTATAGACTTAAGTTTACTGTTGGTGTGCTGTCTTGTGTGAACTTTGTGTGTCCTACAGCATGCGCTGTGTTGATTATTGAATATGCATGGGTTAAAATCAGTGCTTTCCCTGTTAGGTTGAAGGAGTGTTTCTCTCTTGAGAAACATTGATGGAATTTTTGTTGCGGTGAACACGGTTAGAGCAGTTGTCTCGGGAGCACGTCCCCAGGATTGAGGGGGTCGCTGTTTGTGCAGTTGCCTTTGTCTTTCTGGTGGTTTTTAGTGCATAAGTACCCACTGTAAGTAACTGCATGAAGACTAGGCTTCAGTTAAGTAGATTTTGGTTAGGCAGTTAGTGGGAAAGTGCTGTTTTCAATTGCATGTCAAGGATCAATACTTTGTTATGGCTACAGTTGATGCTTTTGTTCAGTCTCCATCGGAGGAACTCTTGAATAGTTGTACTAAAGAACAGCTGTTGAAACTTGTTGAACATTATGATGTCGATGTTGGGGATAAAGAGTTGAAAGATGAGGTTAAAGGAGTGTTACAGGCTGCATTAGTAAAGAAAGGCGTGTTGCCAGGTAAAATGAAGACTTTAGTGGCTGATGTTGATCAGTCTGTGGTCTCGACTACAGTTGCTTTGTCTTTTGAGCAGCAAAAGGAGTTGTTACTCTTACAAATGGAAAGAGACAAGCTGAGCATTGAGAAAGAACGTGTGAGGCACACTCCATACTTGATCTGTAGGCAATTCCTCTCAGAAGTGGAGGTCACGGTGGAGGCGTCGGAGGGCAGAAGGCGTTCCCTCAGTGGCTCTCCTCTTCTGAGATTGTGTAAAAACATAAGTCAATGTAGTGTAAGCAGCTTGAAAAGAAAGTAATTGAACTTGTATAAATTTTTGGGAGACGGTTGCTGACACGCGGGCGGCACAGTGGTTAGCACCGTTACCGCACAGGAAGAAGGTCTTGAGTTCAGCTCTACCGTCGCTCTGTGTGGAGTTTGCATGTTCTTCCTTTTTTTGCGTGGGTTCTTTCCTTGTACTCCGGCTTCCTGCCACAGTCCAACGACCTGCAGTTAGTGGCAATAGGTAATGGAAGAGTCTAAATTGCCGACAGGTGCGAATGGTTTTCTGTGTTAAACCAGCTGCGGTTTGAGAGAGGACGGCCAGAGAGCATCTTTTGTTTACCAGTCAGCAGAGAGTCCCTCAGGAGGGAAACGAGCAGAGCCTTCATGCCGGGACGCTGCTGGGGTTGCAGCATAGCTGTTGTAGTTAGTGTGGATTGGGTATAAGGTGTGTTTGGTTGGTGGTTTGGTGTGTGAGTGAGGTAAGGAGGAGAGTCGGCCGAAGGCCTGTACAGGTCCGGTAACGGTCTCCTGCAGACTTCTTCTCATAGACCGGGGTTGGCACCAATGGAGAGCGGGAGGAGTGAGTGGAATAGAATGGATGGTAGTGAAGAGGAAGAGATTGGCGGTCAGGGTGACGAGAATGAGTGGGGAAAAGTGGGAAAGGGGGGGAAGAGGAAAAAGAGAAGTGAGGGTAGTACGGAAGGGACTGACAGTGAAGGTAATGAAGAAGGAACAAATGCGAGTATGAATGTAATTGTCAGGTTTGAGGAAGAGGGTGTGAAGAAAATAGATCCACTTAAGCTGACAAGAGCACTTAAGGCACAAGTTGGGGAAATCACTGATGTTTTGCTATAGACTTAAGTTTACTGTTGGTGTGCTGTCTATTTTGAACTTTCTGTGTCCTACAGCATGCGCTGTGTTGATTATTGAATATGCATGTGTTAAAATCAGTGCTTTCCCTGTTAGGTTGAAGGAGTGTTTCTCTCTTGAGAAACATTGATGGAATTTTAGTTGCGGTGAACACGGTTAGAGCAGTTGTCTCGGGAGCACGTCCCCAGAATTGAGGGGGTCGCTGTTTGTGCAGTTGCCTTTGTCTTTCTGGCGGTTTTTAGTGCATAAGTACCCACTGTAAGTAACTGCATGAAGACTAGGCTTCAGTTAAGTAGATTTTGGTTAGGCAGTTAGTGGGAAAGTGCTGTTCCCTTTCAGTCGATTCACTCGGTACAACACATAAGTATGGGATATCACGCCCTCGCGTGTCCTGGCTGAAGAAACCTTTAATCACTTCTTTAAGGCAGATGACGTGTTATTACACGCGCACGGCCCTGCCTGCACATATATCCGCTGTCATCACAGTCATCCCTCAGTTCTTACGCTCTTCACCTCGCTGAGAACACCTCTGCTGATTTGGGCTAGCTAGCTGCTGCTAGTTAGCTCCGTTGTCTGCCAATTTGAACTTAGCTTAACTGCCCCTGTTGATGTTAGCTTCCACTGCGCAGTTGGTGTGTAGGCTGCCCGCGGAGCGCTAATTTCAAGTTTTCCCGTGCAGCATTTTGCTTTGTTTTTTGGAATGGACTCCAAACCGAAGCGAGCAAAGCAGAAATCTTCTGTTCGCCCCTGTCCTCAGGGATGCGGTTTCTCTTTGCACGACAGCGACCAGCACGATGCCTGCCTTGTCTGCCTTGGGATCGTCCATGCTAGGAGAGCGTTGACACAGCCCGAAGCCTGTGCGTTTTGTCGCCAGCTCCGGCGCTCGACCCTGGAAAGACGGGTGACGTTTGGGGAAAAAGTGCTGGGACGCTCGGCTGTCGCACGGCATGACCCTCTCCTTTCCGAGTCTGGAGCCCCGGCTTCGTCCGAGTCTGAAGACGAGGATTTTCCGGTCGATGTCCCCGCAATTAGCTGGGCTGACCACATGGAATATGTTGACGGGTTAGCCGATGATGAGCCGGAACCATGCTGGAGCGCTTCAACCCTGGCTTCAGCCAGGGTTGAAGCCCACCAGCGCTCCCCAGGACGATGATTACGTGCTGGACATCGGCCTGGACATCCATGGTTTGTCGGAGGATGAGCAGGAGAGCTCATTGTCGGCCCAATGTACCGCCGCTGCTGCGCCGGTCGGCCACGATGACACCTCTCTTTTCTCCCTGTTTCGCCATGCTGCTGAGAAGCTGCAGTTGGACTGGCCCTCTCCTCCGCCAGCTCAGAAGTTGTCGCGGTTCGCGGGGTTTTTCCTCCCACTGGAGCCCGCAACGGCCAAAAACTGCCCTCCCATGTTCCCAGACTTTGTCTGTGAGCTAACAGCATCATGGGACAAACCTCTGTCTACCCGCGTCACTGTGCCCGGCTATGGACAGCACATGGAATTGGACGGCGCCGAGGGGGCTGGCTTAGCTAACCCACCCCCTATGGAGCCATCTCTGGCTGCTTATCTGGCCCCATCCCATAACCATGGTGTCGGCGGCCCCGCAACTCTGCCGTCCAAGCACTGCAGATTCTTTGTTTCGCAGCTGGAGAAGATTTATAGAGCTCAGGCCAGCACTGCTTGTGCCATGAGCTCTGTCACCATGCTCCAGACGTACCAGGCAATGTGCCTGGTGGAGTTCGGATCACTGGTTCCTGATGACAGCCCGCTGGCACCTCTTCTTAACGAGGTCAGAGTCGCCACAGATTACATCCTCCGTGCGTCTCGCTGTGCAGCGCTCTCCCTGCGCAGAGGGATGGCTTCGACAGTAGTGGCGCAGAGGCACCTGTGGCTGACCCTGTCTGACGTCCCGGATAGGGACAGGGCTGTATATCTGGACGCACCAGTGTCTGCGGCTGGGTTATTCGGACATTCACTTGAAGCCATTCAGGCTAGATTCAATCTGAGGGAGAAGCAGACGGAAGCTCTGCGCGACATCATCCCCAGACGTCAGCCCAAGCCCAAGCCCGCAGCTAGCTCTCACAGGCCCGCCGCTCCTCTGCCGACTGGCAAGAGACCGGCGCCCACTGCTGAAGTGGGTGTGCCGCCAGCGAGAGCACATCCTCCGGCCCGAGCTCCACGCCAGTCGGCCTGGAGCAAAGGCCCACCCTCGGGCCCCCAGCATCCCTCCTGCACATAGTTTTCTTCTGATGGCCACAAGGTCGTATTGCGTCCAAATGCTGCCTATTTTCCCAAGATCATGCCTGCATCTTCTAGCTCAATGGAGTTTGAGTTGCTGAGTTTTTGCTCCCCTCCTTTTGCATCTGAGGAGCAGAGGAGGATGCATTGTCTTTGTCCAGTGCGTGTGCTACGCACCTACATTGAGCACACTCAGAATGTGCGTTTATGTGACCAGCTGTTTGTCTGCTTTGCTAATCCAAATAGAGGTAGAGCTCTGTCGAAACAGAGGCTGTCCCACTGGATTATAGAAGCTATCTCACTGGCATACGGCACCAGTGGTCTTGCTTTGCTCCACGGGGTGAAAGCTCATTCCACCAGGGGGATGGCAACCTCATGGGCTCTTTTTAAAGGGGTGCCTGTAGCTGATATTTGTGCGGCAGCTAGTTGGGCATCACCGCACACTTTTGTGCGGTTTTATCGGTTGGACGTTACAGCCCCTTCGGTGGCTCATGCTGTCCTTTCTGCTGGGTCTACCACTCACTAGGATGTGGTGGTCCGATTGCGGTTCAGTGGTTGCTCTGCGGGGCGTGTATATATGTCCCATACTTATGTGTTGTACCGAGTGAATCGACTGAAAGGGAAGGAATAGTTATGTCTATAACTTCTGTTCCCTGAAGGAGAGGAATGAGGTACAACACAAGGTGGCCCCACTGAGCAGTTTGGCTCGGTGAAGAGCGGCTATCGAACAGAGGGATGACTGTGATGACAGCGGCTATATGTGCAGGCGGGGCCGTGCGCGTGTCATCACACGTCATCTGCCTTAAAGGCGTGATTAAAGTGATATCCCATACGGATATGGATATGGATTGGGTATAAGGTGTGTTTGGTTGGTGGTTTGGTGTGTGAGTGAGGTAAGTAGGAGAGTCGGCCGAAGGCCTGTACAGGTCCGGTAACGGTCTCCTGCAGACTTCTTCTCGTAGACCGGGGTTGGCAACAATGGAGAGCGGGAGGAGTGAGTGGAATAGTATGGATGGTAGTGAAGAGGAAGAGATTGGCGGTCAGGGTGACGAGAATGAGTGGGAAAAAGTGGGAAAGGGGCGGAAGAGGCGCAGAGCTAGTGAAAGGAAGAGGAAAAAGAGAAGTGAGGGTAGTACGGAAGGGACTGACAGTGAAGGTAATGAAGAAGGAACAAATGCGAGTATGAATGTAATTGTCAGGTTTGAGGAAGAGGGTGTGAAGAAAATAGATCCACTTAAGCTGACAAGAGCACTTAAGGCACAAGTTGGGGAAATCACTGATGTTTTGCTATAGACTTAAGTTTACTGTTGGTGTGCTGTCTTGTGTGAACTTTGTGTGTCCTACAGCATGCGCTGTGTTGATTATTGAATATGCATGGGTTAAAATCAGTGCTTTCCCTGTTAGGTTGAAGGAGTGTTTCTCTCTTGAGAAACATTGATGGAATTTTAGTTGCGGTGAACACGGTTAGAGCAGTTGTCTCGGGAGCACGTCCCCAGAATTGAGGGGGTCGCTGTTTGTGCAGTTGCCTTTGTCTTTCTGGCGGTTTTTAGTGCATAAGTACCCACTGTAAGTAACTGCATGAAGACTAGGCTTCAGTTAAGTAGATTTTGGTTAGGCAGTTAGTGGGAAAGTGCTGTTTTCAATTGCATGTCAAGGATCAATATTTTGTTATGGCTACAGTTGATGCTTTTGTTCAGTCTCCATCGGAGGAACTCTTGAATAGTTGTACTAAAGAAGAGCTGTTGAAACTTGTTGAACATTATGATGTCGATGTTGGTGATAAAGAGTTGAAAGATGAGGTTAAAGGAGTGTTACAGGCTGCATTAGTAAAGAAAGGCGTGTTGCCAGGTAAAATGAAGACTTTAGTGGCTGATGTTGATCAGTCTGTGGTCTCGACTACAGTTGCTTTGTCTTTTGAGCAGCAAAAGGAGTTGTTACTCTTACAAATGGAAAGAGACAAGCTGAGCATTGAGAAAGAACGTGTGAGGCACACTCCATACTTGATCTGTAGGCAATTCCTCTCAGAAGTGGAGGTCACGGTGGAGGCGTCGGAGGGCGGAAGGCGTTCCCTCAGTGGCTCTCCTCTTCTGAGATTGTGTAAAAACATAAGTCAATGTAGTGTAAGCAGCTTGAAAAGAAAGTAATTGAACTTGTATAAATTTTTGGGAGACGGTTGCTCACACGCGGGCGGCACAGTGGTTAGCACTGTTACCGCACAGGAAGAAGGTCTTGAGTTCAGCTCTACCGTCGCTCTGTGTGGAGTTTGCATGTTCTTCCTGTTTTTGCGTGGGTTCTTTCCTTGTACTCCGGCTTCCTGCCACAGTCCAACGACCTGCAGTTAGTGGCAATAGGTAATGGAAGAGTCTAAATTGCCGACAGGTGCGAATGGTTTTGTGTGTTAAACCAGCTGAGGTTTGAGAGAGGACGGCCAGAGAGCATCTTTTGTTTACCAGTCAGCAGAGAGTCCCTCAGGAGGGAAACGAGTAGAGCCTTCATGCCGGGATGCTGCTGTGGTTGCAGCATTTCTTGCAGGTAGGTGGAGCTGACCCAATTATAGATGCAGCACTCCTGAGAAGGCCAGTCCCAGTGTATATAAAGACACCTTGACTAAACCAGTTGGGGTTGCAGCATAGCTGTTGTAGTTAGTGTGGATTGGGTATAAGGTGTGTTTGGTTGGTGGTTTGGTGTGTGAGTGAGGTAAGTAGGAGAGTCGGCCGAAGGCCTGTACAGGTCCGGTAACGGTCTCCTGCAGACTTCTTCTCATAGACCGGGGTTGGCAGCAATGGAGAGCGGGAGGAGTGAGTGGAATAGTATGGATGGTAGTGCAGAGGAAGAGATTGGCGGTCAGGGTGACGAGAATGAGTGGGAAAAAGTGGGAAAGGGGGGGAAGAGGCGCAGAGCTAGTGAAAGGAAGAGGAAAAAGAGAAGTGAGGGTAGTACGGAAGGGACTGACAGTGAAGGTAATGAAGAAGGAACAAATGCGAGTATGAATGTAATTGTCAGGTTTGAGGAAGAGGGTGTGAAGAAAATAGATCCACTTAAGCTGACAAGAGCACTTAAGGCACAAGTTGGGGAAATCACTGATGTTTTGCTATAGACTTAAGTTTACTGTTGGTGTGCTGTCTTGTGTGAACTTTGTGTGTCCTACAGCATGCGCTGTGTTGATTATTGAATATGCATGGGTTAAAATCAGTGCTTTCCCTGTTAGGTTGAAGGAGTGTTTCTCTCTTGAGAAACATTGATGGAATTTTAGTTGCGGTGAACACGGTTAGAGCAGTTGTCTCGGGAGCACGTCCCCAGAATTGAGGGGGTCGCTGTTTGTGCAGTTGCCTTTGTCTTTCTGGCGGTTTTTAGTGCATAAGTACCCACTGTAAGTAACTGCATGAAGACTAGGCTTCAGTTAAGTAGATTTTGGTTAGGCAGTTAGTGGGAAAGTGCTGTTCCCTTTCAGTCGATTCACTCGGTACAACACATAAGTATGGGATATCACGCCCTCGCGTGTCCTGGCTGAAGAAACCTTTAATCACTTCTTTAAGGCAGATGACGTGTTATTACACGCGCACGGCCCTGCCTGCACATATATCCGCTGTCATCACAGTCATCCCTCAGTTCTTACGCTCTTCACCTCGCTGAGAACACCTCTGCTGATTTGGGCTAGCTAGCTGCTGCTACTTAGCTCCGTTGTCTGCCGATTTGAACTTAGCTTAACTGCCCCTGTTGATGTTAGCTTCCACTGCGCAGTTGGTGTGTAGGCTGCCCGCGGAGCGCTAATTTCAAGTTTTCCCGTGCAGCATTTTGCTTTGTTTTTTGGAATGGACTCCAAACCGAAGCGAGCAAAGCAGAAATCTTCTGTTCGCCCCTGTCCTCAGGGATGCGGTTTCTCTTTGCACGACAGCGACCAGCACGATGCCTGCCTTGTCTGCCTTGGGATCGTCCATGCTAGGAGAGCGTTGACACAGCCCGAAGCCTGTGCGTTTTGTCGCCAGCTCCAGCGCTCGACCCTGGAAAGACGGGTGACGTTTGGGGAAAAAGTGCTGGGACGCTCGGCTGTCGCACGGCATGACCCTCTCCTTTCCGAGTCTGGAGCCCCGGCTTCGTCCGAGTCTGAAGACGAGGATTTTCCGGTCGATGTCCCCGCAATTAGCTGGGCTGACCACATGGAATATGTTGACGGGTTAGCCGATGATGAGCCGGAACCATGCTGGAGCGCTGACGGGCTTCAGCCAGGGTTGAAGCCCACCAGCGCTCCCCAGGACGATGATTACGTGCTGGACATCGGCCTGGACATCCATGGTTTGTCGGAGGATGAGCAGGAGAGCTCATTGTCGGCCCAATGTACCGCCGCTGCTGCGCCGGTCGGCCACGATGACACCTCTCTTTTCTCCCTGTTTCGCCGTGCTGCTGAGAAGCTGCAGTTGGACTGGCCCTCTCCTCCGCCAGCTCAGAAGTTGTCGCGGTTCGCGGGGTTTTTCCTCCCACTGGAGCCCGCAACGGCCAAAAACTGCCCTCCCATGTTCCCAGACTTTGTCTGTGAGCTAACAGCATCATGGGACAAACCTCTGTCTACCCGCGTCACTGTGCCCGGCTATGGACAGCACATGGAATTGGACGGCGCCGAGGGGGCTGGCTTAGCTAACCCACCCCCTATGGAGCCATCTCTGGCTGCTTATCTGAACCCATCCCATAACCATGGTGTCGGCGGCCCCGCAACTCTGCCTTCCAAGCACTGCAGATTCTTTGTTTCGCAGCTGGAGAAGATTTATAGAGCTCAGGCCAGCACTGCTCGTGCCATGAGCTCTGTCACCATGCTCCAGACGTACCAGGCAATGTGCCTGGCGGAGTTCGGATCACTGGTTCCTGATGACAGCCCGCTGGCACCTCTTCTTAACGAGGTCAGAGTCGCCACAGATTACATCCTCCGTGCGTCTCGCTGTGCAGCGCTCTCCCTGCGCAGAGGGATGGCTTCGACAGTAGTGGCGCAGAGGCACCTGTGGCTGACCCTGTCTGACGTCCCGGATAGGGACAGGGCTGTATATCTGGACGCACCAGTGTCTGCGGCTGGGTTATTCGGACATTCACTTGAAGCCATTCAGGCTAGATTCAATCTGAGGGAGAAGCAGACGGAAGCTCTGCGCGACATCATCCCCAGACGTCAGCCCAAGCCCAAGCCCGCAGCTAGCTCTCACAGGCCCGCCGCTCCTCTGCCGACTGGCAAGAGACCGGCGCCCACTGCTGAAGTGGGTGTGCCGCCAGCGAGAGCACATCCTCCGGCCCGAGCTCCACGCCAGTCGGCCTGGAGCAAAGGCCCACCCTCGGGCCCCCAGCATCCCTCCTGCACATAGTTTTCTTCTGATGGCCACAAGGTCGTATTGCGTCCAAACGCTGCCTATTTTCCCAAGATCATGCCTGCATCTTCTAGCTCAATGGAGTTTGAGTTGCTGAGTTTTTGCTCCCCTCCTTTTGCATCTGAGGAGCAGAGGAGGATGCATTCTCTTTGTCCAGTGCGTGTGCTACGCACCTACATTGAGCACACTCAGAATGTGCGTTTATGTGACCAGCTGTTTGTCTGCTTTGCTAATCCAAATAGAGGTAGAGCTCTGTCGAAACAGAGGCTGTCCCACTGGATTATAGAAGCTATCTCACTGGCATACGGCACCAGTGGTCTTGCTTTGCTCCACGGGGTGAAAGCTCATTCCACCAGGGGGATGGCAACCTCATGGGCTCTTTTTAAAGGGGTGCCTGTAGCTGATATTTGTGCGGCAGCTAGTTGGGCATCACCGCACACTTTTGTGCGGTTTTATCGGTTGGACGTTACAGCCCCTTCGGTGGCTCATGCTGTCCTTTCTGCTGGGTCTACCACTCACTAGGATGTGGTGGTCCGATTGCGGTTCAGTGGTTGCTCTGCGGGGCGTGTATATATGTCCCATACTTATGTGTTGTACCGAGTGAATCGACTGAAAGGGAAGGAATAGTTATGTCTATAACTTCTGTTCCCTGAAGGAGAGGAATGAGGTACAACACAAGGTGGCCCCACTGAGCAGTTTGGCTCGGTGAAGAGCGGCTATCGAACAGAGGGATGACTGTGATGACAGCGGCTATATGTGCAGGCGGGGCCGTGCGCGTGTCATCACACGTCATATGCCTTAAAGGCGTGATTAAAGTGATATCCCATACGGATATGGATATGGATTGGGTATAAGGTGTGTTTGGTTGGTGATTTGGTGTGTGAGTGAGGTAAGTAGGAGAGTCGGCCGAAGGCCTGTACAGGTCCGGTAACGGTCTCCTGCAGACTTCTTCTCATAGACCGGGGTTGGCACCAATGGAGAGCAGGAGGAGTGAGTGGAATAGTATGGATGGTAGTGAAGAGGAAGAGATTGGCGGTCAGGGTGACGAGAATGAGTGGGAAAAAGTGGGAAAGGGGGGGAAGAGGCGCAGAGCTAGTGAAAGGAAGAGGAAAAAGAGAAGTGAGGGTAGTACGGAAGGGACTGACAGTGAAGGTAATGAAGAAGGAACAAATGCGAGTATGAATGTAATTGTCAGGTTTGAGGAAGAGGGTGTGAAGAAAATAGATCCACTTAAGCTGACAAGAGCACTTAAGGCACAAGTTGGGGAAATCACTGATGTTTTGCTATAGCCCTAAGTTTACTGTTGGTGTGCTGTCTTGTGTGAACTTTGTGTGTCCTACAGCATGCGCTGTGTTGATTATTGAATATGCATGGGTTAAAATCAGTGCTTTCCCTGTTAGGTTGAAGGAGTGTTTCTCTCTTGAGAAACATTGATGGAATTTTAGTTGCGGTGAACACGGTTAGAGCAGTTGTCTCGGGAGCACGTCCCCAGAATTGAGGGGGTCGCTGTTTGTGCAGTTGCCTTTGTCTTTCTGGCGGTTTTTAGTGCATAAGTACCCACTGTAAGTAACTGCATGAAGACTAGGCTTCAGTTAAGTAGATTTTGGTTAGGCAGTTAGTGGGAAAGTGCTGTTTTCAATTGCATGTCAAGGATCAATACTTTGTTATGGCTACAGTTGATGCTTTTGTTCAGTCTCCATCGGAGGAACTCTTGAATAGTTGTACTAAAGAAGAGCTGTTGAAACTTGTTGAACATTATGATGTCGATGTTGGGGATAAAGAGTTGAAAGATGAGGTTAAAGGAGTGTTACAGGCTGCATTAGTAAAGAAAGGCGTGTTGCCAGGTAAAATGAAGACTTTAGTGGCTGATGTTGATCAGTCTGTGGTCTCGACTACAGTTGCTTTGTCTTTTGAGCAGCAAAAGGAGTTGTTACTCTTACAAATGGAAAGAGACAAGCTGAGCATTGAGAAAGAACGTGTGAGGCACACTCCATACTTGATCTGTAGGCAATTCCTCTCAGAAGTGGAGGTCACGGTGGAGGCGTCGGAGGGCGGAAGGCGTTCCCTCAGTGGCTCTCCTCTTCTGAGATTGTGTAAAAACATAAGTCAATGTAGTGTAAGCAGCTTGAAAAGAAAGTAATTGAACTTGTATAAATTTTTGGGAGACGGTTGCTGACACGCGGGCGGCACAGTGGTTAGCACCGTTACCGCACAGGAAGAAGGTCTTGAGTTCAGCTCTACCGTCGCTCTGTGTGGAGTTTGCATGTTCTTCCTGTTTTTGCTTGGGTTCTTTCCTTGTACTCCGGCTTCCTGCCACAGTCCAACGACCTGCAGTTAGTGGCAATAGGTAATGGAAGAGTCTAAATTGCCGACAGGTGCGAATGGTTTTCTGTGTTAAACCAGCTGAGGTTTGAGAGAGGACGGCCAGAGAGCATCTTTTGTTTACCAGTCAGCAGAGAGTCCCTCAGGAGGGAAACGAGCAGAGCCTTCATGCCGGGACGCTGCTGGGGTTGCAGCATAGCTGTTGTAGTTAGTGTGGATTGGGTGTAAGGTGTGTTTGGTTGGTGGTTTGGTGTGTGAGTGAGGTAAGGAGGAGAGTCGGCCGAAGGCCTGTACAGGTCCGGTAACGGTCTCCTGCAGACTTCTTCTCATAGACCGGGGTTGGCAGCAATGGAGAGCGGGAGGAGTCAGTGGAATAGTATGGATGGTAGTGAAGAGGAAGAGATTGGCGGTCAGGGTGACGAGAATGAGTGGGAAAAAGTGGGAAAGGGGGGGAAGAGGCGCAGAGCTAGTGAAAGGAAGAGGAAAAAGAGAAGTGAGGGTAGTACGGAAGGGACTGACAGTGAAGGTAATGAAGAAGGAACAAATCCGAGTATTAATGTAATTGTCAGGTTTGAGGAAGAGGGTGTGAAGAAAATAGATCCACTTAAGCTGACAAGAGCACTTAAGGCACAAGTTGGGGAAATTATTGATGTTTTGCTATAGACTTAAGTTTACTGTTGGTGTGCTGTCTTGTGTGAACTTTCTGTGTCCTACAGCATGCACTGTGTTGATTATTGAATATGCATGGGTTAAAATCAGTGCTTTCCCTGTTAGGTTGAAGGAGTGTTTCTCTCTTGAGAAACATTGATGGAATTTTAGTTGCGGTGAACACGGTTAGAGCAGTTGTCTCGGGAGCACGTCCCCAGAATTGAGGGGGTCGCTGTTTGTGCAGTTGCCTTTGTCTTTCTGGCGGTTTTTAGTGCATAAGTACCCACTGTAAGTAACTGCATGAAGACTAGGCTTCAGTTAAGTAGATTTTGGTTAGGCAGTTAGTGGGAAAGTGCTGTTTTCAATTGCATGTCAAGGATCAATACATTGTTATGGCTACAGTTGATGCTTTTGTTCAGTCTCCATCGGAGGAACTCTTGAATAGTTGTACTAAAGAAGAGCTGTTGAAACTTGTTGAACATTATGATGTCGATGTTTGGGATAAAGAGTTGAAAGATGAGGTTAAAGGAGTGTTACAGGCTGCATTAGTAAAGAAAGGCGTGTTGCCAGGTAAAATGAAGACTTTAGTGGCTGATGTTGATCAGTCTGTGGTCTCGACTACAGTTGCTTTGTCTTTTGAGCAGCAAAAGGAGTTGTTACTCTTACAAATGGAAAGAGACGAGCTGAGCATTGAGAAAGAACGTGTGAGGCACACTCCATACTTG
Source organism: Neolamprologus brichardi (assembly GCF_056152115.1). Lineage (NCBI taxonomy): Eukaryota > Metazoa > Chordata > Actinopteri > Cichliformes > Cichlidae > Neolamprologus > Neolamprologus brichardi. The sequence goes on along the minus strand of NC_142115.1, from coordinate 4,539,431 downwards.
ATCTGTAGGCAATTCCTCTCAGAAGTGGAGGTCACGGTGGAGGCGTCGGAGGGCTGAAGGCGTTCCCTCAGTGGCTCTCCTCTTCTGAGATTGTGTAAAAACATAAGTCAATGTAGTGTAAGCAGCTTGAAAAGAAAGTAATTGAACTTGTATAAATTTTTGGGAGACGGTTGCTGACACGCGGGCGGCACAGTGGTTAGCACCGTTACCGCACAGGAAGAAGGTCTTGAGTTCAGCTCTACCGTCGCTCTGTGTGGAGTTTGCATGTTCTTCCTGTTTTTGCGTGAGTTCTTTCCTTGTACTCCGGCTTCCTGCCACAGTCCAACGACCTGCAGTTAGTGGCAATAGGTAATCGAAGAGTCTAAATTGCCGACAGTTGCGAATGGTTTTCTGTGTTAAACCAGCTGAGGTTTGAGAGAGGACGGCCAGAGAGCATCTTTTGTTTACCAGTCAGCAGAGAGTCCCTCAGGAAGGAAACGAGTAGAGCCTTCATGCCGGGACGCTGCTGGGGTTGCAGCATAGCTGTTGTAGTTAGTGTGGATTGGGTATAAGGTGTGTTTGGTTGGTGGTTTGGTGTGTGAGTGAGGTAAGGAGGAGAGTCGGCCGAAGGCCTGTACAGGTCCGGTAACGGTCTCCTGCAGACTTCTTCTCACCAATGGAGAGTGGGAGGAGTGAGTGGAATAGTATGGATGGTAGTGAAGAGGAAGAGATTGGCGGTCAGGGTGACGAGAATGAGTGGGAAAAAGTGGGAAAGGGGGGGAAGAGGAAAAAGAGAAGTGAGGGTAGTACGGAAGGGACTGACAGTGAAGGTAACGAAGAAGGAACAAATCCGAGTATGAATGTAATTGTCAGGTTTGAGGAAGAGGGTGTGAAGAAAATAGATCCACTTAAGCTGACAAGAGCACTTAAGGCACAAGTTGGGGAAATCACTGATGGTTTGCTATATAGTTTACTGTTGGTGTGCTGTCTTGTGTGAACTTTGTGTGTCCTACAGCATGCGCTGTGTTGATTATTGAATATGCATGGGTTAAAATCAGTGCTTTCCCTGTTAGGTTGAAGGAGTGTTTCTCTCTTGAGAAACATTGATGGAATTTTAGTTGCGGTGAACACGGTTAGAGCAGTTGTCTCGGGAGCACGTCCCCAGAATTGAGGGGGTCGCTGTTTGTGCAGTTGCCTTTGTCTTTCTGGCGGTTTTTAGTGCATAAGTACCCACTGTAAGTAACTGCATGAAGACTAGGCTTCAGTTAAGTAGATTTTGGTTAGGCAGTTAGTGGGAAAGTGCTGTTTTCAATTGCATGTCAAGGATCAATACTTTGTTATGGCTACAGTTGATGCTTTTGTTCAGTCTCCATCGGAGGAACTCTTGAATAGTTGTACTAAAGAAGAGCTGTTGAAACTTGTTGAACATTATGATGTCGATGTTGGGGATAAAGAGTTGAAAGATGAGGTTAAAGGAGTGTTACAGGCTGCATTAGTAAAGAAAGGCGTGTTGCCAGGTAAAATGAAGACTTTAGTGGCTGATGTTGATCAGTCTGTGGTCTCGACTACAGTTGCTTTGTCTTTTGAGCAGCAAAAGGAGTTGTTACTCTTACAAATGGAAAGAGACAAGCTGAGCATTGAGAAAGAACGTGTGAGGCACACTCCATACTTGATCTGTAGGCAATTCCTCTCAGAAGTGGAGGTCACGGTGGAGGTCATGGTGGAGGCGTCGGAGGGCGGAAGGCGTTCCCTCAGTGGCTCTCCTCTTCTGAGATTGTGTAAAAACATAAGTCAATGTAGTGTAAGCAGCTTGAAAAGAAAGTCATTGAACTTGTATAAATTTTTGGGAGACGGTTGCTCACACGCGGGCGGCACAGTGGTTAGCACCGTTACCGCACAGGAAGAAGGTCTTGAGTTCAGCTCTACCGTCGCTCTGTGTGGAGTTTGCATGTTCTTCCTGTTTTTGCTTGGGTTCTTTCCTTTTACTCCGGCTTCCTGCCACAGTCCAACGACCTGCAGTTAGTGGCAATAGGTAATGGAAGAGACTCAATTGCCGACAGGTGCGAATGGTTTTCTGTGTTAAACCAGCTGAGGTGTGAGAGAGGACGGCCAGAGAGCATCTTTTGTTTACCAGTCAGCAGAGAGTCCCTCAGGAGGGAAACGAGTAGAGCCTTCATGCCGGGACGCTGCTGGGGTTGCAGCATAGCTGTTGTAGTTAGTGTGGATTTGGTATAAGGTGTGTTTGGTTGGTGGTTTGGTGTGTGAGTGAGGTAAATAGGAGAGTCGGCCGAAGGCCTGTACAGGTCCGGTAACGGTCTCCTGCAGACTTCTTCTCATAGACCGGGGTTGACACCAATGGAGAGCGGGAGGAGTGAGTGGAATAGTATGGATGGTAGTGAAGAGGAAGAGATTGGCGGTCAGGGTGACGAGAATGAGTGGGAAAAAGTGGGAAAGGGGGGAAGAGGAAAAAGAGAAGTGAGGGTAGTACGGAAGGGACTGACAGTGAAGGTAATGAAGAAGGAACAAATGCGAGTATGAATGTAATTGTCAGGTTTGAGGAAGAGGGTGTGAAGAAAATAGATCCACTTAAGCTGACAAGAGCACTTAAGGCACAAGTTGGGGAAATCACTGATATTTTGCTATAGACTTAAGTTTACTGTTGGTGTGCTGTCTTGTGTGAACTTTGTGTGTCCTACAGCATGCACTGTGTTGATTATTGAATATGCATGGGTTCAAATCAGTGCTTTCCCTGTTAGGTGTAGGGAGTGTTTCTCTCTTGAGAAACATTGATGGAATTTTTGTTGCGGTGAACACGGTTAGAGCAGTTGTCTCGGGAGCACGTCCCCAGAATTGAGGGGGTCGCTGTTTGTGCAGTTGCCTTTGTCTTTCTGGCGGTTTTTAGTGCATAAGTACCCACTGTAAGTAACTGCATGAAGACTAGGCTTTAGTTAAGTAGATTTTGGTTAGGCAGTTAGTGGGAAAGTGCTGTTTTCAATTGCATGTCAAGGATCAATACTTTGTTATGGCTACAGTTGATGATTTTGTTCAGTCTCCATCGGAGGAACTCTTGAATAGTTGTACAGCTTTTGAAACTTGTTGAACATTATGATGTCGATGTTGGGGATAAATAGTTGAAAGATGAGGTTAACACTAGAATTACTGAGCCTTTTTTACCCTGGTGCAAGTCCCTACTACTAGATTTACTAGCCTTCGCAAATTTGCGTAAATTCCCCCCGACCCTGACACCTCTTGGCACCCCACTGAGATTTTCACAGGTCTTCAGCTCCATTGTTCTCCTGCTTTTGTTGTGCAAACACACCCTCCCCCAACCCCCAACCATGAGAGATTCAGGTCTTTCCTTCCCTGCAAGGCTACTTTCCTTCCTTACCTGCAGTGTACAATACACCATGGTAGTTCTTGTCAATCCTTGTCACTACATTGCATGCCTGTCCATAAACACATATACCCAGAGTTGTACATATATTTATATAGCCACACCTTACATAATATTCATAAAGTCTAGTTATACACACACACACATCTATATCTATATCTATATATATGTGTGTGTGTGTGTGTGTGTATACACACACCAATATTTTTGAATACATGTGTCCATATTTATGTTTCCAGATTGTTTTTTATAGTGCACTTCCTATACCGTGCTCTTTGTACAGTTTTTATTTAGCTGCTTTTGTCTTGCACTGTCCACTTCTTTGCAACAACAATGCAGATTTTCCATTTGTGGGACAAATAAATGCAAATTTGCTGTGTGTGTGTGTGTGTGTGTGTGTGTGTGTGTGTGTGTGTGTGTGTGTGTGTGTGTGTGTGTGTGTTTGTGCAACATTGGCATTTTTTCACTCAGATCCAAGGCAGGCCAAACCTCTGTGTTACAAACTACATACAAAAGACACACATTCACAATATATGGGTACACAAGTCTGTTTTATTTCAAAGTGTTTCAGACTTTACAGCGTTTGCAGACCCAGTGTCCATCATCCCTGCATTTGGCACAGGTGAATTTCTGACATGTTGCACAGGTAAACCTGCTGCGATTCCTGTTGCAGCTCTCTTGCACCTGGCACTGCGTTGTCTTTACAGTCCCTGGCACAGCAGCTGCAGCAGCTTTAGCAGCCTGCCTCTATGCTAACATTTCCTTGAGCTGCATGAATCGGCAACAAAGTTGCTGAGCTAGAAGACTCAGAAACAATCTTCTTTTGCCTGCCCACCCTGTACATGCCTTGTACAAAATGTAGGCATTCACCGCCGCCAGGTCCAGCATATTGTAGAAAACCGCTACTGGCCACCTGCGTGTTGCTGCTCTTATGGAATACATCCGCGCCATTTGGTCCAACACGTCTACACCACACTGTAAAAGCAGAGAGAGAGAGTCATGAGTGTATGTTTTTTTTCTATAGGCCTGTATAGCACACATCAGAAAACATTGTCGCACTGGTGTAAAATTGTACACACATTCACATACCTTCATGTGGTTATAGTCTATTATCGTGTTGGGTTTCCGCTTTCTGCCGTCACCGATTGTCACGTCTTGGTGCATGGAACTTAGAACACACACAGTCTTGTTTTTTTTAGGTGCATAAATTGTCAAGGAGACACCGCCACTTCTAAGCACTGAAGTGGAAAATACCTCTCGCTTTGCAGTATCTTTTGCAAGTTGAGGAAGTTCACGCCGGACTTTATTCACCGTGCCCAGTAACGTTGTTTTGCGCTGCAGCAGTCTGTGCGACAGTGACAGTGAAGTAAAGAAATTGTCGGTTGTGACGTTTCTCCCATCATCCAAAAACGGCTCCATCAGTTTCATGACCACGTTCTCTGCCAGCCTCTCTCCCTTCTGACGACTGGGGTCCTTTCCCAAGTAAGGAGATGCACTGCAGACATACTTGGTGTCCAAATCCGTGGCCATCCAGAACTTGATCCCAAATTTGTCTGGCTTGGTTGCAATATACTGTGTGAATGGACAACGAACCTTGGTAGGGAACAGCTGTTCATCTATGGTCATGTGTTCTCCTGGAGTGAAACTCTTAGCACAGTTCTTATTGAAGCGTGTGCAGATGTCGGAGATCGCCGCAAATTTGTCTGTTTTCACCCGTTCTGCCCACGTGTCCCTGTCATCAAATCGAAGGTGTTGCATAATTGAAATGACTCTATCTCGGGGCATTGTCTCTTTGATTACTGGCACCAGAAATCCTTCTGACCAGCAATCCACAATGGCACCAACAGGACACATGATTGCTCTTACAAACAGGATTGAAATGAATGCCATCAGTTCATGAACTGACAAATTCCAGTCCGGCTCTGTTCTGCGGGCTTGATGTACCGTGCACTCTCTGATGGTCTGCAGCATTCCCAGGTCTAACAGGCAAAGGAAGCTTTGGAGCACACTTGTAATCTTACGCTGTCGGAAGATAAACAAATAGAGAATGGTAAATTTACATGAACTTCACTCTAAATGGGTTTATATAAATATCATATCTACTATGGCAGTGACAAACCTTAGCAGACTCTGTGGGTCCAGCTTGCGCAGTGAAGCACGAGCGATTTGCTACTGCACTGGGTATTCCAATGTCCTCTTCAACCCACACAGTGCCGTCTTTTGCCGTGTGGCTCTGGCTGGGCTTCCCAGTACCACGGGGCCTCTTCCGTGGAGGCAATCCTGATGTGCGTTCTCAGAAATGCGAACAAGAAATCATTCTCCCATCTGGGTCGGTCTGCTTTTATGCACAGAACTGTGCTGTAGTCAAGCAATGCCACTCCCTCACATACACAGTGACAATGAAACAATGGAAGATCTGTGCTGAGAGTCAAGGAAGGTGTGAAAGTGTGTCTTTTATATTTGCAGGTCAGTCAATGTGTGGGATATTTTGCATAGATACGGCAGGCATTTCTGAAAGTTGTAACAAACAGGTTTGGCCTGACTTGGATCTGAGCAACTCTGAGTGAGCAAATGCAAATGTGCCAGGCAACAAGGATAATGGGTGGTTTGCACAACAAAAGCTGGAGGAGAAACGAACTGACGACCTGTGAAAATCTCAGCAGGGGTGATTAACACCTCGGGACTTGCACCAGAAAATAAAAAAGCCAGTAATTCTAGGGGGTGTTGGGTTTAGGGAAGTTACGCAAATTTGAGAAGGTTTGGAAACCTAGTGTTAAAGGAGTGTTACAGGCTGCATTAGTAAAGAAAGGCGTGTTGCCAGGTAAAATGAAGACTTTAGTGGCTGATGTTGATCAGTCTGTGGTCTGGACTACAGTTGCTTTGTCTTTTGAGCAGCAAAAGGAGTTGTTACTCTTACAAATGGAAAGAGACAAGCTGAGCATTGAGAAAGAACGTGTGAGGCACACTCCATACTTGATCTGTAGGCAATTCCTCTCAGAAGTGGAGGTCACGGAGGAGGCGTCGGAGGGCGGAAGGCGTTCCCTCAGTGGCTCTCCTCTTCTGAGATTGTGTAAAAACATAAGTCAATGTAGTGTAAGCAGGTTGAAAAGAAAGTAATTGAACTTGTATAAATTTTTGGGAGACGGTTGCTCACACGCGGGCGGCACAGTGGTTAGCACCGTTACCGCACAGGGAGAAGGTCTTGAGTTCAGCTCTACCGTCGCTCTGTGTGGAGTTTGCATGTTCTTCCTGTTTTTGCGTGGGTTCTTTCCTTGTACTCCGGCTTCCTGCCACAGTCCAACGACCTGCAGTTAGTAGCAATAGGTAATGGAAGAGTCTAAATTGCCGACAGGTGCGAATGGTTTTCTGTGTTGTGACGGCCAGTGGGCTGGCCTTGTGTTTTGCTTTTTCTGTTAGCTGTTTCTTGCAGGTAGGTGGAGCTGACCCAATTCTAGATGCAGCACACCTGAGAAGCTCAGTCCCAGTGTATATAAAGACACCTTGACTAAACCAGCTGAGGTTTGAGAGAGGACGGCCAGAGAGCATCTTTTGTTTACCAGTCAGCAGAGAGTCCCTCAGGAGGGAAACGAGCAGAGCCTTCATGCCGGGACGCTGCTGGGGTTGCAGCATTTCTTGCAGGTAGGTGGAGCTGACCCAATTATAGATGCAGCACACCTGAGAAGGCCAGTCCCAGTGTACATAAAGACACCTTGACAAAAACAGCTGCTGGGGTTGCAGCATAGCTGTTGTAGTTAGTGTGGATTGGGTGTAAGGTGTGTTTGGTTGGTGGTTTGGTGTGTGAGTGAGGTAAGTAGGAGAGTCGGCCGAAGGCCTGTACAGGTCCGGTAACGGTCTCCTGCAGACTTCTTCTCATAGACCGGGGTTGAAACCAATGGAGAGCGGGAGGAGTGAGTGGAATAGTATGGATGGTAGTGAAGAGGAAGAGATTGGCGGTCAGGGTGACGAGAATGAGTGGGAAAAAGTGGGAAACGGGGGGAAGAGGCGCAGAGCTAGTGAAAGGAAGAGGAAAAAGAGAAGTGAGGGTAGTACGGAAGGGACTGACAGTGAAGGTAATGAAGAAGGAACAAATGCGAGTATGAATGTAATTGTCAGGTTTGAGGAAGAGGGTGTGAAGAAAATAGATCCACTTAAGCTGACAAGAGCACTTAAGGCACAAGTTGGGGAAATCACTGATGTTTTGCTGTAGACTTAAGTTTACTGTTGGTGTGCTGTCTTGTGTGAACTTTGTGTGTCCTACAGCATGCGCTGTGTTGATTATTGAATATGCATGGGTTAAAATCAGTGCTTTCCCTGTTAGGTTGAAGGAGTGTTTCTCTCTTGAGACACATTGATGGAATTTTAGTTGCGGTGAACACGGTTAGAGCAGTTGTCTCGGGAGCACATCCCCAGAATTGAGGGGGTCGCTGTTTGTGCAGTTGCCTTTGTCTTTCTGGCGGTTTTTAGTGCATAAGTACCCACTGTAAGTAACTGCATGAAGACTAGGCTTCAGTTAAGTAGATTTTGGTTAGGCAGTTAGTGGGAAAGTGCTCTTTTCAATTGCATGTCAAGGATCAATACTTTGTTATGGCTACAGTTGATGCTTTTGTTCAGTCTCCATCGGAGGAACTCTTGAATAGTTGTACTAAAGAAGAGCTGTTGAAACTTGTTGAACATTATGATGTCGATGTTGGGGATAAAGAGTTGAAAGATGAGGTTAAAGGAGTGTTACAGGCTGCATTAGTAAAGAAAGGCGTGTTGCCAGGTAAAATGAAGACTTTAGTGGCTGATGTTGATCAGTCTGTGGTCTCGACTACAGTTGCTTTGTCTTTTGAGCAGCAAAAGGAGTTGTTACTCTTACAAATGGAAAGAGACAAGCTGAGCATTGAGAAAGAACGTGTGAGGCACACTCCATACTTGATCTGTAGGCAATTCCTCTCAGAAGTGGAGGTCACGGTGGAGGCGTCGGAGGGCTGAAGGCGTTCCCTCAGTGGCTCTCCTCTTCTGAGATTGTGTAAAAACATAAGTCAATGTAGTGTAAGCAGCTTGAAAAGAAAGTAATTGAACTTGTATAAATTTTTGGGAGACGGTTGCTGACACGCGGGCGGCACAGTGGTTAGCACCGTTACCGCACAGGAAAAAGGTCTTGAGTTCAGCTCTACCGTCGCTCTGTGTGGAGTTTGCATGTTCTTCCTGTTTTTGCGTGGGTTCTTTCCTTGTACTCCGGCTTCCTTCCACAGTCCAACGACCTGCAGTTAGTGGCAATAGGTAATCGAAGAGTCTAAATTGCCGACAGTTGCGAATGGTTTTCTGTGTTAAACCAGCTGAGGTTTGAGAGAGGACGGCCAGAGAGCATCTTTTGTTTACCAGTCAGCAGAGAGTCCCTCAGGAGGGAAACGAGTAGAGCCTTCATGCCGGGACGCTGCTGGGGTTGCAGCATAGCTGTTGTAGTTAGTGTGGATTGGGTATAAGGTGTGTTTGGTTGGTGGTTTGGTGTGTGAGTGAGGTAAGTAGGACAGTCGGCCGAAGGCCTGTACAGGTCCGGTAACGGTCTCCTGCAGACTTCTTCTCATAGATCGGGGTTGACACCAATGGAGAGCGGGAGGAGTGAGTGGAATAGAATGGATGGTAGTGAAGAGGGAGAGATTGGCGGTCAGGGTGACGAGAATGAGTGGGAAAAAGTGGGAAAGGGGGGGAAGAGGAAAAAGAGAAGTGAGGGTAGTACGGAAGGGACTGACAGTGAAGGTAATGAAGAAGGAACAAATGCGAGTATGAATGTAATTGTCAGGTTTGAGGAAGAGGGTGTGAAGAAAATAGATCCACTTAAGCTGACAAGAGCACTTAAGGCACAAGTTGGGGAAATCACTGATGTTTTGCTATAGACTTAAGTTTACTGTTGGTGTGCTGTCTTGTGTGAACTTTGTGTGTCCTACAGCATGCGCTGTGTTGATTATTGAATATGCATGGGTTAAAATCAGTGCTTTCCCTGTTAGGTTGAAGGAGTGTTTCTCTCTTGAGAAACATTGATGGAATTTTAGTTGCGGTGAACACGGTTAGAGCAGTTGTCTCGGGAGCACGTCCCCAGAATTGAGGAGGTCGCTGTTTGTGCAGTTGCCTTTGTCTTTCTGGCGGTTTTTAGTGCATAAGTACCCACTGTAAGTAACTGCATGAAGACTAGGCTTCAGTTAAGTAGATTTTGGTTAGGCAGTTAGTGGGAAAGTGCTGTTCCCTTTCAGTCGATTCACTCGGTACAACACATAAGTATGGGATATCACGCCCTCGCGTGTCCTGGCTGAAGAAACCTTTAATCACGCCTTTAAGGCAGATGACGCGTGATGACACGTGCACGGCCCCGCCTGCACATATAGCCGCTGTCATCACAGTCATCCCTCAGTTCTTATGCTCTTCACCTCGCTGAGAACACCTCTGCTAAGTTGGGCTAGCTTTCTGCTGCTAGTTAGCTCCGTTGTCTGCCGACTTGAACTTTGCTTAACCGCCCCTTTTGGTGTTAGCTTCCACCGTGCACTTGGTGTGTAGGCTGCCTGCGGAGCGCTAATTTCAAGTTTTCCCGTGCAGCCTTTTGCTTTGTGTTTTGGAATGGACTCCAAACTGAAGCGAGCAAAGCAGAAATCTTCTGTTCGCCCCTGTCCTCAGGGATGCGGTTTCTCTTTGCACGACAGCGACCAGCACAATGCCTGCGATGCCTGCCTTGTCTGCCTGGGGATCGTTCATGTTAGGAGAGCGTTGACACAGCCCGAAGCCTGTGCGTTTTGTCGCCAGCTCCGGCGCTCGGCCCTGCAAAGACGGGTGACGTTTGTGGAAAAAGTGCTGGGACGCTCGGCTGTCGCACGGCATGACCCTCTCCTTTCCGAGTCTGGAACCCCGGCTTCGTCCGAGTCTGAAGACGAGGATTTTCCGGTCGATGTCCCCGCAATTAGCTGGGCTGACCACATGGAATATGTTGACGGGTTAGCCGATGATGAGCCGGAACCATGCTGGAGCGCTGACGGGCTTCAGCCAGGGTTGAAGCCCACCAGCGCTCCCCAGGACGATGATTACGTGCTGGACATCGGCCTGGACATCCATGGTTTGTCGGAGGATGAGCAGGAGAGCTCATTGTCGGCCCAATGTACCGCCACTGCTGTGCTGGTCGGCCACGATGACACCTCTCTTTTCTCCCTGTTTCGCTGTGCTGCTGAGAAGCTGCAGGTGGACTGGCCCTCTCCTCTGCCAGCTCAGAAGCTGTCGTGGTTTGCGGGGTTTTTCCTCCCACCGGAGCCCGCAACGGCCAAAATCTGCTTTCCCATGTTCCCAGACTTTGTCTGCGAGCTAACAGCATCATGGGACAAACCTCTGTCTACCCGCGTCACTGTGCCCGGCTATGGACAGTACATGGAATTGGACGGCGCCGAGGGGGCTGGCTTAGCTAACCCACCCCCTATGGAGCCGTCTCTGGCTTTTTATCTGGCCCCATCCCATAACCATGGTGTCGGCGGCCCCGCAACTCTGCCGTCCAAGCACTGCAGATTCTCTGCTTCGCAGCTGGAGAAGATTTATAGAGCTCAGGCCAGCACTGCTCGTGCCATGAGCTCTGTCACCATGCTCCAGACGTACCAGGCAATGTGCCTGACGGAGTTCGGATCACTGGTTCCTGATGACAGCCCGCTGGCACCTCTTCTTAACGAGGTCAGAGTCGCCACAGATTACATCCTCCGTGCGTCTCGCTGTGCAGCGCTCTCCCTGCGCAGAGGGATGGCTTCGACAGTAGTGGCGCAGAGGCACCTGTGGCTGACCCTGTCTGACGTCCCGGATAGGGACAGGGCTGTATATCTGGACGCACCAGTGTCTGCGGCTGGGTTATTCGGACATTCACTTGAAGCCATTCAGGCTAGATTCAATCTGAGGGAGAAGCAGACGGAAGCTCTGCGCGACATCATCCCCAGACGTCAGCCCAAGCCCAAGCCCGCAGCTAGCTCTCACAGGCCCGCCGCTCCTCTGCCGACTGGCAAGAGACCGGCGCCCACTGCTGAAGTGGGTGTGCTGCCAGCGAGAGCACATCCTCCGGCCCGAGCTCCACGCCAGTCGGCCTGGAGCAAAGGGCCCCCAGCATCCCTCCTGCACACAGTTTTCTTCTGATGGCCACAAGGTCGTATTGCGTCCAAATGCTGCCTATTTTCCCAAGATCATGCCTGCATCTTCTAGCTCAATGGAGTTTGAGTTGCTGAGTTTTTGCTCCCCTCCTTTTGCATCTGAGGAGCAGAGGAGGATGCATTCTCTTTGTCCAGTGCGTGTGCTACGCACCTACATTGAGCACACTCAGAATGTGCGTTTATGTGACCAGCTGTTTGTCTGCTTTGCTAATCCAAATAGAGGTAGAGCTCTGTCGAAACAGAGGCTGTCCCACTGGATTATAGAAGCTATCTCACTGGCATACGGCACCAGTGGTCTTGCTTTGCCCAACGGGGTGAGAGCTCATTCCACCAGGGGGATGGCAACCTCATGGGCTCTTTTTTAAGGGGTGCCTGTAGCTGATATTTGTGCGGCAGCTAGTTGGGCATCACCGCACACTTTTGTGCGGTTTTATCGGTTGGACGTTACAGCCCCTTCGGTGGCTCATGCTGTCCTTTCTGCTGGGTCTACCACTCACTAGGATGTGGTGGTCCGATTGCGGTTCAGTGGTTGCTCTGCGGGGCGTGTATATATGTCCCATACTTATGTGTTGTACCGAGTGAATCGACTGAAAGGGAAGGAATAGTTATGTCTATAACTTCTGTTCCCTGAAGGAGAGGAATGAGGTACAACACAAGGTGGCCCCACTGAGCAGTTTGGCTCGGTGAAGAGCGGCTATCGAACAGAGGGATGACTGTGATGACAGCGGCTATATGTGCAGGCGGGGCCGTGCGCGTGTCATCACACGTCATCTGCCTTAAAGGCGTGATTAAAGTGATATCCCATACGGATATGGATATGGATTGGGTATAAGGTGTGTTTGGTTGGTGGTTTGGTGTGTGAGTGAGGTAAGTAGGAGAGTCGGCCGAAGGCCTGTACAGGTCCGGTAACGGTCTCCTGCAGACTTCTTCTCGTAGACCGGGTTGGCACCAATGGAGAGCGGGAGGTGAAAGGAAGAGGAAAAAGAGAAGTGAGGGTAGTACGGAAGGGACTGACAGTGAAGGTAATGAAGAAGGAACAAATGCGAGTATGAATGTAATTGTCAGGTTTGAGGAAGAGGGTGTGAAGAAAATAGATCCACTTAAGCTGACAAGAGCACTTAAGGCACAAGTTGGGGAAATCACTGATGTTTTGCTATAGACTTAAGTTTACTGTTGGTGTGCTGTCTTGTGTGAACTTTGTGTGTCCTACAGCATGCGCTGTGTTGATTATTGAATATGCATGGGTTAAAATCAGTGCTTTCCCTGTTAGGTTGAAGGAGTGTTTCTCTCTTGAGAAACATTGATGGAATTTTAGTTGCAGTGAACACGGTTAGAGCAGTTGTCTCGGGAGCACGTCCCCAGAATTGAGGGGGTCGCTGTTTGTGCAGTTGCCTTTGTCTTTCTGGCGGTTTTTAGTGCATAAGTACCCACTGTAAGTAACTGCATGAAGACTAGGCTTCAGTTAAGTAGATTTTGGTTAGGCAGTTAGTGGGAAAGTGCTGTTTTCAATTGCATGTCAAGGATCAATACTTTGTTATGGCTACAGTTGATGCTTTTGTTCAGTCTCCATCGGAGGAACTCTTGAATAGTTGTACTAAAGAAGAGCTGTTGAAACTTGTTGAACATTATGATGTCGATGTTGGGGATAAAGAGTTGAAAGATGAGGTTAAAGGAGTGTTACAGGCTGCATTAGTAAAGAAAGGCGTGTTGCCAGGTAAAATGAAGACTTTAGTGGCTGATGTTGATCAGTCTGTGGTCTGGACTACAGTTGCTTTGTCTTTTGAGCAGCAAAAGGAGTTGTTACTCTTACAAATGGAAAGAGACAAGCTGAGCATTGAGAAAGAACGTGTGAGGCACACTCCATACTTGATCTGTAGGCAATTCCTCTCAGAAGTGGAGGTCACGGTGGAGGCGTCGGAGGGCTGAAGGCGTTCCCTCAGTGGCTCTCCTCTTCTGAGATTGTGTAAAAACATAAGTCAATGTAGTGTAAGCAGCTTGAAAAGAAAGTAATTGAACTTGTATAAATTTTTGGGAGAGGGTTGCTCACACGTGGGCGGCACAGTGGTTAGCACCGTTACTGCACAGGAAGAAGGTCTTGAGTTCAGCTCTACCGTCGCTCTGTGTGGAGTTTGCATGTTCTTCTTGTTTTTGCGTGAGTTCGTTCCTTTTACTCCGGCTTCCTGCCACAGTCCAACGACCTGCAGTTAGTGGCAATAGGTAATGGAAGAGTCTAAATTGCCGACAGGTGCGAATGGTTTTCTGTGTTAAACCAGCTGAGGTTTGAGAGAGGACGGCAAGAGAGCATCTTTTGTTTACCAGTCAGGAGAGAGTCCCTCAGGAGGGAAACGAGCAGAGCCTTCATGCCGGGACGCTGCTGGGGTTGCAGCATAGCTGTTGTAGTTAGTGTGGATTGGGTATAAGGTGTGTTTGGTTGGTGGTTTGGTGTGTGAGTGAGGTAAGTAGGAGAGTCGGCCGAAGGCCTGTACAGGTCCGGTAACGGTCTCCTGCAGACTTCTTCTCATAGACCGGGGTTGGCAGCAATGGAGAGCGGGAGGAGTGAGTGGAATAGTATGGATGGTAGTGAAGAGGAAGAGATTGGCGGTCAGGGTCACGAGAATGAGTGGGAAAAAGTGGGAAAGGGGGGGAAGAGGAAAAAGAGAAGTGAGGGTAGTACGGAAGGGACTGACAGTGAAGGTAATGAAGAAGGAACAAATGCGAGTATGAATGTAATTGTCAGGTTTGAGGAAGAGGGTGTGAAGAAAACAGATCCACTTAAGCTGACAAGAGCACTTAAGGCACAAGTTGGGGAAATCACTGATGTTTTGCTATAGACTTAAGTTTACTGTTGGTGTGCTGTCTTGTGTGAACTTTGTGTGTCCTACAGCATGCGCTGTGTTGATTATTGAATATG